>NC_056729.1:723792705-723961916 GCF_019279795.1 Protopterus annectens
GCCCTGCAGCACCACCTGAGGCATGAATGCCATGTGTTAAGTAATGTAATATCATGTACAATATGCACACCTGAGGACCCCAACTAGCATCCATATCCACGCATATGACCCTCATGGAAACAGCTGCACATCATACAGTGATGTACATGTGCAAAAACATGGAACAAGATACAAAATGAGGGTGTCTAGCAATAAATAGCATGGATAACCACACACCCATGTTTGTACCACAACAAGAAGCAACATGGAATAGCCATGGTCAAAAACCAATGGCTAAAACCGACTACTACTATATAGCCTGCTGCAGACCACTGTCCTAATAGCAGGAACTGCCCCAGGCCTATGTCCATAGGTTCATACTAGGCTATATGCCCTAGGGCATTAATAAGCCTAGCCCAGAGTTTTGTGGCTTCTGCCACCCCTGCAAGTTGATGGATAATATGCCCATTATTTTGCTGTGCCTCTGTCAAGCAGTGATACTGAGGTTATCCCCTGGGTATACCTGCAATCTCCCATCCATTGGTCAAGATCTCACTTGAACAAAGCCAGTGAGGTGCTCAGCCCCACATGTACCAGGATGTTGTTCCACAGCATATGGACTCTCTGGGTGATGAATCTGTCCCTCCAGCACATCTTATTAATATCTGTGTTGAGGTTTAGGTCTCCTGCCCTTGTAGTTCTGATGGATGTAGAGGTCTTGAGGTGAAGCATGTTCATAAATTCTGGGTTGGACATAGCCTTGTATGTCAGGCACAGGTCACCTCTGAGCAGTCAGTAAGTGACTGAATACAGCTGGAATTCCTTCAGTCGGGCAGCATAAGAAATATGTTTGAGACCCTTTCACCTCCTGTCGAGGAATTTGTGGGCCCATCCAATCTGAATGGGGCAGTGTATGCAATCATTGGTGTGATGAGTACAGGGAACGATGACCTCCCTTGATCTAGATGTGAATCACTGCATGATGAGGTGGCCAATGTAGAAGGCCTTCCAAACTACCCTGGCAATGTGAGTGTCAAGCAAAGGTCACTGTCAACCTGGGTGCCCAGGTCCCTGATAACCCACGTTGTGCTTAGAGGATTGCCACCTAGATGGGAAGTAGTGGTAACCTTGTTCTTCCTGAAGGGTATGGCTATGCATTGTTTAGTGTTTAATGTAAGGCCATGGCCGTGGCACCAGTTATCTGTGTCTATGAGACCCTTCTGAAGGATGTCTGTGTCAGATGGGTTTCCAACTATGCTTCCCAGTTTGCAGTCATCTTCAAACTTTGTCAGCCATAATCCTCCTGTGTTTGCTCGTACTTCTGAAAAGTAGATACTGAACAAATGTGGGCCCAGGACTGAGCCCTGTGGGACACCACTTGTGACAGCTCTGGAGTGTGAACTGGCACCAGCAACTTTGACCCTGTGTGTTCCGTCACTTAGCCAGTTTGCAACCCATGCTGTGATGTATGGGTTCACAATTAAGCTGGTGATGTTTTCAATGATACCTGAGTGGGGTATATTGTGTCGAAAGCCTTTGCCAGGTCAAGGTAGGCTGTGTGGACTGCCTTGCCCACGCCAATGGCCTGGGTGAGTGTTTTGAAAAGTCAACCAAGTTTAAAAGGCATGATCTGCCCTTGACAAAGCCAAACTGGATTGGATCCAATGTCTGCAAGTCCCCTATGTCTTCATTTAGAATTCCCATTATGATCCTCTCCATAGCTTAGCAGAACAGGCTTGTCAAGCTGATGGGATGGTAGTTTCTGGGGTTGGTGGAGGCACCTCCTTTGTGAAGTGGGTCCACCATTGCTGTATGCCAGCCCTTGGGAACATATCCTGAGGTGAGGCTAAGATTAAACAGCTGCCCTAACTGTGGGTGTAATTACTCATTGAGTTCATGGAGCACACAACTGGGGACACCATCTGGTCCCATGGATAAAGTGTTTTCGCCTTGGATTGAGCAGTTCCCACCCCAGCAGTGGAGATGTTTGGGGGGCTACAATCCTCTGGTGTACATACCCCCAGTTGGGGAGGGGAGAAATCTGCACTGAACCTGTCAGCCAGTATGTTGCCAATGTCTGTAGGTGCAGTGATATCAACATTATTCTGAACTAAGTCTGAGCATATCTGGGAGTTTCCTCCCAGGTTTCAAACATAGGTAAAAAAGGCCTCATGATTGTCCCTGGAGTCCTGAGTGGGTTTACTCTCAAAACATGCCTCGGATGATTGTATGGGGGAACCCATTGTTTTACTCACAATGAGCAGGGGTGTCTTCCCCACGGATTACGCTCTATCTTGTAGTAGCTCCTTCCTTGTGTTGTACAGCTTGTTTATGGCTAGGGTCCACCAGACTGGATGCTTGCCTGTGGTACAAAGAGTCATTATTATCTGGGATTGCCTGAACCATGCAGTCCTGGAGGTGCTGGTAGAAGGCATTTCTAAGTGATACAGTGGCTTGGGTAATGGTGTCTGCTGGCCTGGGGCCTTGAAAGAGACCACACCAGTCCTCAGAAATGTGAAGTCGGCATTTGAGAAGGTCTTCACCGTTTCATTTCCCATCTGGGGTGGGTGGGATGTGGACTCCCACTGAGAGTAGTCCATGATCTGATCTCACCAATGATGGGTATATGTCTGGTGTTGAACAGTGTGACCCCATGTTCGTGATGATGTGTTCTAGTATGTTGCCTCCACTTGAGGGGATTGGGACCAGTTGTTCCATGGCATTTCAGTGTATGAACTCTTGGAACCTTTGTGTTAGAGTGTTGTGGCATGATTAGTGATCCCAGTCTATATGTGGATAGTTGGAATCACCCAGTAGGATGGTGTTTGGAGATACATTTATCCCCTTCAGTGTTTGCAGGATAGCTGTGTGAGGTACCTGAGTTTGAGCGGGTGGCATGTAACATGCTACAAACTGCAGAGCAGTCTTGCCTGCGGTCACTGGCACCTGGATGGTCTCCGATGCATCGTGTGTTGCCACCAACCATGAGGTGAGGGTGTCCTTGATGAATATGGACACCCATCATCCTTCTTGGTGTTGTCGGGATGCTGGTGCCGGAATGCATGATATGAGGTAACACCCGATAGTGCCGGGGTGCTGTCAGAAGCTGTGAACCAGGTTTCAGGCACAGCAAAGACATCAATGTGCTACATACTGAGAAGGGCATAGAGTGTGTGCAGCTTGAGGTTGAGACCTTGGGCATTGAGCAGCATTACCCTTAGTGTCTTTCCTTTACTGTGTTCTAGGGTGGTAGGTGTAGAATCTGAATCTTGCATAAAAAGGCACAATGGGGTGGCAAGAGCATCATCTGAAATCCGGAAGCCCAGGGGTGACAGGTGCAAGCCGTGCCTTGCAAATCACCGTGGCCTGTCCAGCATGTCATCCCAGGCAGACAGACATTGGACCCCCTTAGAATGACACCATAGTCTAAGCAAAATACTACAGCTGATCATCTTGTCTCTGTTTATGTGGCATCATACTTGGTGAAGGTAGGATACTGCCAAGGTCAGGGTCATACCTGCCTGGCCTACATAATCAGAGGGATCCTCTATGTCTCTTTCCATGTAGTCCAGGGAGGTACATCTCAGGTCGTTCATACCAGCATGGATTATGACTGGGTCAGACCTGTACTTGCAGTTTAGTGACCTGAGTGCTTGCATTATGTGGTGGATTCCAGTGCCCGATAGGCAGCTTACTGTGACCTCCTCTGTACCTGATCTGGTGAGTGGGACATCAGTGTGTCTGACTATGGAGTCACCTATGACAAGTGTGTCTGGCATTGTGTTTGGCCTTAAGGGCTGTGACTGTTTGGCACACCGACTCTGTGGTCAATGTGTTGCATGTGCTGTGCCCTGTGGAGGCAGTTGTGTGAGTGTCTGCTGTGGTGGCCACCGCCATTCTGGTAGACTTCTGATCAGAGCCTCCGAGAGTGTCTCTGTGTGTCTATGTGTATGATCTTAAGTTGTGACAGTGCCATGTGAGACTGGATTAAAGATGTGTGTGTGGTTACCTTCACCCTCTCTCTGGTCTTGCTAGTCCTATGTTGAGAGAGCTCAGCCTCCACTTTGGCTATATAGTTGCATCTCTCACATGTATGTGTGTTTTATGGCAGAAGGAGAGGGTTGTCAGTGTACATGAGGCAACTGTAACAGTGCCTCAATATTCCCAGGTTCACCAGCTGAGCAGGAGAGGACACTAGCAACTGATCCCTAGACATGCTAGAAGGAATAGACAAAACAATGTTGGAATACAGGGAGATATCAAGCCGCCCAAGCCACATCATACTGTTTGATTGACAATAGCTACACATACACCGGTGTTTCATAGTGTCATAGTGTACTACTAGGCTATCTGCCCTAGTGCATGTATAAGCCTAGCCATAGTGATGTGGCTATTGCCACCCCTTATAGTGGTAATAAGTGTACAGAATAGATTCTGAATATTGTGCCTCTGACTTAGCAGTGACACATTATGACCCCCTTACGTAATTGAATAACATGACTGTGTCTCTGTCTAGTCTGTGCCTCCGTCTCATATGCAGTTGTCCAGATGTCTCCTGAAGAGAGTCAGTGAGGGACTCTGTCAAACATGAACTGGGATACTCTGCTAGAGTGTGAGATGCCTCTGAGTTATGACTCTGTCCCTCCAGCATGTCCTATACATGTATGTGCTGAGGTTCAAATACTCAGCTCTCATGGCTCTGGTGGATTTGGATTGCTTGCAGTGGAGTATGTCCACCAAATCCTGATTGGACATGGTCTTGTATGTCAGGCATAGGTCACCTGTAAGTATGCGGTATGACACTGAACAAAGCTGGACTTCCTCTATTCTGGAAGCATATGACATGTGTTGAAGAACCCTGATCTTCATGGTAGGTACTTTTCGGGTGCAAAGGTGCAAAAGGCAGGATCTGCCCTGTACAAAGCTGAACTAGGTGGGAACAAGGGTCCGTGAGGTCAGTAATGTGTCTGTGTAAGAGCTCCATGACTCCTCCCATATCTTTGCAGACAAGGCTGGTTAAGCCTGTGTGGTGGTAGTTGCCATGGTCTGTGGAGGCATCCCCCTTGTGGAGTGGGACCACTGTTGCCGTATGCCAGTGTTCAGGTACATATCCTATAGCAAGACTAAGGTTAAATAGCAGTTGTATATATGGGTCCAGCCCCTTCTGGAGTTCACATAGCATGCAACTGGAGATACCAGCAGGTCCCATGGATGCTGTGTACTTGTCTTTGCTGAGTGTGGCTCTCACATGGACATCCAAGATGACAGTGAGGTTACATACAGCAGTGATAACTATCTTGTTTTGGGGGTGAAGCTGAAGCTGTCCGCCGGAATGTTGCCAATATCTGTCAGGTCACTGGAATATATGTTGTTGTGTACCAACTCTGAGCATATCCGAGGGTTCACAACCAGGTGTCTGACATAACTGAAAAAAGCAGTGTGGTTACCTTCATTGTCTTTGGTGATTTATGTCCCCAAGTTGACCTTGCATGTCTTTATGAGATAATGTAGCTTTCTACTAGTGCTGATCACAGCTGTCTTCCCTTTTGGAGATGTAGCTCTGTCTTGCATTAGTAACCCTCATCTGTCATACAGTTTGTTTATGGCTGGGGTCCACCAGACAGGACACTTTCCCTTTGTAAAGAGGGTCCTGTTTTCAGTTGTGATTGTATGGTCCATGCTGTCTGACATCTAGCTAAGGGGAGGTCATTCTGGTTCTGCAGTTATCTTTCATCAGCATTAGAAATGACCACAACAGCCCCTGTGGGGTGTACCTCATGCACACACATCCAGCACCTGTAAAGTCCACAACAGTACCTCACCAGGAGTATGACAGAGCTGGAACACATGTAATGTGTAGTCTGATTAAACAGAGTGCAGCTCCACACACTGCCATGCTGTCCACCCAGATGCAAGCTGTGCCTGATGTAGAAAGCCATGTCCAAGCTGGAATCAATGCACATGCTGCACCTTGTACAATCTGAATGGCAGGGAGCTATGCACATGAGGGACCTGAACCCCAGCACTGACATATATAGGACAGGCTGTACTGCATTATCCAAAACACAGAAGCCACCCCAACACATGAGTAAACTACCAGTACAGGTTGTCCATAGAGACACTGGTTGAGTCCCCTCAACAGGAATCCTAATGAGTGGATGGGAGATGGGAGGTTTACCCTGGGTATCAATGTTATGTCACAGGTAGACAGAGGCGCAGTATACTAAACAAGACATATGACATGTCAAACTACGCTTACAATGTGTTGATGGACAAACACATTCTCCGACTAGCATTAGGTCAAGATACCTCTTGAACACAGCCAGCAAGGTGCTCTGCCTCAAATGGACCAGGATTGTATTCCACACCATAGGGAGTCTCCGAGTGATAACTCCATCCCTCCAACATGTCCAACATACATCCCTGCTAAGGTGTAAGTCACCTGCACTAGTGGTTCAGGTGGATCTTCTGAGTCTGAGGTGGAGCATGTCCATTAATCTCTGTTTGGACATGGCCTCGCATGTCAGGCACATGTCACCTCTAAGCAGACGGTATGTGAGTGACTAGAGTGAGTGTCTTCAATCTGGCAGCATATGACAGCTGTTGGGGTTCCTTGATCCTTTAGGTGGGGGACAGTCAGGGTGTCTCCAATTGCTGCAGATGTTGGGTGAGATACAGCCAGAATAGGGCATTCGACTCGATCACCGGTCTGATAAGTGAAGAGTACAGGGGAACAATGACCCACTAGATCTGGATGTGAATCCCATCCTGATCAGGTGGGCAATGTAGAAGTTCTTCCTAGCCACTTTAGCAATGTGAGTCTCAGAAGAATGGCGACTGTTAACCTGGGTCCCCAGGTCCATGATAACCTTCCCTGTGCTTAGAGGATTGCCACCTATATGGTAGCTTGGGGTCACCTTGCTTTTCCTGAAGGGTATGTCTACACATGTTGTGCACTCTGACTTCAGGCCATGGCCCTGGCACCAGCTATCAGTTACTGTGAGTCCCTTCTGAAGGATATCTGTGTGTGATGCACTGTCCACTATGGTGCCCAGTGTGCAGTCATCTGCTAACATTGTCATCCAAAGTCCTCCCATGTTGGCCTGTACTTCTGGGAAGTACATGACAAACAATGGGGGTCAAGGACTGAGCCCTGTGTGACACCACCTGTGACCAGCCTGGAGTCTAACATAGTGCCAGCAACTCTAACCCCGTGGGTCCTGTCCTTAAGCCAGTTTGCAACCCATCTTGTGACATATGGGTTTACATTTCAGTTGTTAGGGTTTTCCACAATACCTGAGTGGGGTATTGTGTTGAAAGTGTTTGCAAGGCCAAGGTAGGCTGTATGGACTGCCTTTCCCCAACAATGGCCTAAGTGACCAATTTGAAGATGTCAACCCAGTACAAAAGGCATGATCTGCCCCTGACCAAGCCAAAATGGGATGGGTACAATGTCTGCATGTCCCCTATATCTTTGTTTATGAGCTCAATTATGATCCTCTCCATAGATTTGCAGACTACACTTGTTAAGCTTATGGGGCAGCAATTAACAGGGTCTGTAGAGGCACTGCCTTTGTGCAGATGTGCACAACTGGACCCTAACCAGGCTGTTGTGCACACTATGGAAATGTAAACCAGTGATAGGACTAAAGCCCAGGATACTGACCACCACAGTGAAAGTACTGAAACACTACACTAGACAGTGCTACAGTGTTAGGTCAGTATGAACAGATGTTGACAATTGTGTGCAAAGTATCCCATGCAAAACCTGCAGGCACAGTATACTCCCTGTTTTGTTCACACAAAAAGCATTCGGACAGTAACTACACAACATGGCACAGAACACAAAACCATAAACTGCAGGCATTTGTTGAAGGTCACACTCATCCACAAATGTGATGGGCTGCAGAGTTCAACATATGTAAAGCCCACACTGGGCATGCTCACACACTTAGATAAATGAGACATCTTTCACACAACATGCCACGGGAAGGCTGAACTGGGCATGCTCACACACTTGGTCCAAATGTTACCCCTAGCAAATGTGAAAACACACCAGAGGATGCTCATCCCCCTTTCTAGACACTGATCATGTAAGCACCCTATAAGTATATTGGAGAAAAGGATTCTCTCAGTAATTCGAATAGCGTGCTGCGCTAATGTGTCCGTCTGTAGTGTCATAACATAGTTAGGTAGGGGTTTGAATCCAGCAGGTGGCAAGTGTGTGTGAAGGGGTGTAAGTGTGTATGAAAAAAACATCCCTTTTGGCAACTGGGAAAACACACCACAGGATGATCATTCCACTTTCTAAACTCTGATGATGTCAGCACCCTATAAGTATATCAGGGGAAAGGGAATTCCCCAGTAATGCGAATAGCGCGCTGTACTAATGCGTCCATCTCTACTGTCATAACATAGTTAGGGAGGGGTTTGAATCCAGCAGGTGGCAAGTGTGTGTGAAGTGGGATAAGTGTGTATGAAAGAAACATCCCTTTTGGCAACTGGGAAAACACACCACAGGATGATCATTCCACTTTCTAAACTCTGATGATGTCAGCACCCTATAAGTATATCAGGGGAAAGGAAATTCCCCAGTAATGCGAATAGCACGCTGTGCTAATGCGTCCGTCTGTAGTGTCTTAACATAGTTAGGTAGGGGTTTGAATCCAGCAGGTGGCAAGTGTGTGTGAAGGGGGGTAAGTGTGTATGATTGATATATCCCTTTTGGCAACTGTGAAAACACACTACAGGATGCACATACCCCTTTCTAAACGATATCACAATTATGTATGGCTTTTGATTACAGACATGCCATGTGTGTTGTGCACACACAGAATGCCCATGTGTGTGGGTTGTCCCTCACAATAATGCATGACATTGATTACACCGGTTATGGCAATGAACACATGCTGTATGTGGGTGCCAAATACACATATGTACCTGTGACTTTCAATAGTTACCATGTGTGATGCCTGCCACATGTGAATACATGGTATTTGCACAGGGTAACATTATGACCGTGGTCTTCTGTGCAGATGCTGCATGTGGGATGTGTATATACAGTGTGAGATGTAGATGCTATCAGCCTAGTAGTGAGGGATGCACACCTGGTCTGGGGCATAAAGTCTACATGTTGTTAATGTACAGGAGCTGCATGTTCTCACCTGTTGTGGGAGTGGTAAGACAGTATTCCATAGCAATGCAGTGACTGCATGCTAAGAACCATTCAGCTAGGGTGTTGTAGCTACACTTATTCATTAGCATTCATTAATTTGTCAGAATCCCTGGTGAGGGTCTGATGCCAACCAAGGTCAGGGGTCTACCAGCCTGTGTCACTTGCTCAGTGATCCCTTCCATGTTCCCTATCACGTATCCCAGTGAGCGACATCCCACATCAGTTGTGGTGGCATGGACAATGACTGAGTCATGTGTCCATGCATCTGACTGACTTGTATGTTGTTGTTACAGTTTGGCCATGTGTTTCCATCTCATACATGTGATGTACATCAATGGGTAGGGGATAGGGTTGACTGTGTACATGTGGCAGCTGTGACATTACTACATGACACACATATTCCACAACTGTACCATAGAGGTGACTGACAACTGACCTTTGCACATGCTACCGGAGTATTGAGATTACATTGGTGATTGACAGCACATAGGGCCAATGGTGAAAAAGAGACATAGGTCCATAGGTTCGTACAGGGATATCTGCCCAGGGCATGTATCCACCTAGCCAGAATGTGCATGCCTTTCAACATGCATTGTGAATCTGTCTTGCTATGCCCTTTTCCAAGGTTAGTATACTGTGCCTCTTTCTCACAGTGACACATAAGTGATACCCAGGGTAACCCTACAATGTCACATCCAGTAATTAATATCGCTCTTGAAGATAGTCACTGAGTCAGTCCGCCTAACCTCTATTGGGATAATAATCAGGAATGAAGGGAGCCTCTGAGTTGTGAATGTGCCCCTCCACCATGTCCTATGTATATCACTCCTGAGGTTCAAGTATTTCCAGCGTGTATCCTGGTGGGATCTGGATATTCTGAGATGCAGCATGGCCATTACATGAGGGTATGACCTGGCCTTCTATGTCAGGCACAGATTGCCTATGAAGAGGCAGTATGTCACTGAGTAGAGCTGCTGCTACTTTAACCAGTCAGTATGTGGCATCTGTTTGAGCACTTTGATCCCCTTGTCGAGGTACATATGTGGTAGCCCCAGTTGCTGCAGGTGTCTGGTAAGGTGCATGCCGACAGGTTCATCATAGTCAATTATGGGCATGATGAGGGATGAGTAAAGGGGCACAATGTCCTCCCCTGGCCTACATGTGGATCCCATGATGATGTGGCCCATATAACATGCTTACCTAACCACTTTGTCCATGTTCTTGTCAAATGGTAGAATGCTATCAACATGCGTACCCCAAGGTCCATAATTCCTTGGTCTGCACTTACTGGATTAACACATATGTGGTACATTGTGGTCACTTAGTGTTTGACAAAGGGGATGACTATACTCTTTCTGTCATTCACGTTGAGGCCATGGCTGTGGCACAAGTCGTGTGTTTGCAAGAGTCCCATTTGGAGGATGCGTGTGTTAGCTGTTGAGTTGATTATGGTGTTCGGTCTGCAGTCACCTGCGACTTGCTGAGCCACAGTACTTCCATGTTGGCCTGTACCTATGACAAATATATAATGAACATGACAGCTCCTAGGGCTGTGCCTTGTGGGACACCACTTGTACCAGGTTGGAGGCTGACATGGCTCCAGCAATTCTACCATGTGTGTTCTGCCCTTGAGCCACTGTGCAATACCCATAGTGACATAGGGGTTAATATGTACACTGGTGAGCTTCCTAGAATGCACAAGTGGGGTATTGTATCCAAGGCTTATGCAAGGTCCAGGTAGGCTGTGTGGACCTCCTACCCCTTGACAGTGGCCTTGGTGACTGTTTCAAACAAAGCAAACAGGTTTGATAGGCAGGATTTGCCATTGACAAAGCCAAACTGTGTATGGTGACATGTCTGTAGGTCCACAATATCTAGATATGTGAGGTTCATGATGATCCTTGCCATAGCTTTGCAGACAAAGCTAGTCAGACATATGGGGCGAGTAGTGTCCAGGATCCGTGACAGCACCACCTGCATGTTGAGGGACCACTGTTGCTGTATGCCACTCTCTGGCCACATATCGTGTATTAAGGCTGGGATTGAACAGTGGTGTTATGTCTGGGTGTAGCTCTTCTTGTGGTTCATGTAGGACACAGCCTGGGACACTGTCTGGTCCCATTGATGCAGTGTTTATTGCTTTGGGAAGGGCATCTCTTACCTGAGCATCTGTGATGTCAGGGGGGGAAGCACTGTGCTGCGAGACATATGTTCCCTTTGGTGTGGTGGGGAGAGAAGGCAGCATTGAACCTGTCCACTAGGATGATGGCAATGTCTGTGTGTTTTATATTTTGTGTAACATATTGTATTACCTCTGAGCATATCTGGGTAGTACCACTCAGGTTACTAACATAACTACAGGCAGCCTTGTGATTATCCTCAGTGGCTTGTGGAATCCTCTCTCAAAGATGGCCTTAGACAATCATATGGGTGCCTGTAGTTGTCATCCAATACTCATCAGTGGTGCCTTCACATTTTGGGAGGTTGTTGTATCATGTAGTGGTGCCATCCTTCTATTGTATAGTGTGTTTATGGCTGGTGTCCGCCCAGGACATCTGCCATTGGAGAATTGGGTCATGCTTTCATATGTGGCTTCATGATCCATGCATTCCTGAATGTGTCCACAGAATGACTCTATACAGGTATCTGCAGTCTGGTCCATATTTTCAACAGGCCTTGGGCCTTTGAAGGTTTCCACATCATTTATGAGGGGTGTGCACTTGCTTGACATGAGCTGTTGACAGACGTTCCGCCTCCAGACAGAGCAAGGGAGGGTCACAGTCAGCTACCTGTTGGGACGCACCTCCCTGGACCACATGGAAAGAGACACAGAGGAGCTCTTACAGCACCCTCTCAAACTCAGGTCTCCCACACAGCCTTCATGCTGACACAGGAGAGTTTAGATTACTCTGCAAACACCATCATACTGGGTGATGCCAGCTACCCAAACATAGACTGTGAACATTACACAAGCCACAATACCCAAGCTCTAAGGTTCCCATTGATCGGACATTCTTTGGCTATGGAACAGGTAACCAACCTTCCCACAAGAGGGGCAGATATACTAGAGCTGATCTTTACAAACATGAGTACAAACTGCTCACCACTGGGAGTATATCCCTCATTGTTGCAATCAAACCATATACTAATCACACTGGAGTTCTGGATCCCCCACATATGCAAACCTCCAACACATCGATGTGTGTGTGTGGGAAATGTCCCAATTAGCAACCGTGACAGTATGGTACAGAATGCAGATCCCCCTTTTGAAACAGTGATGATGTCAGGACTGTATAACTATATCACCTGTAGTAAAGTCCTCAAGTAATTTGCATAGCGCGCTGCTAATGTGGCTTTCTTCAGTGTCATAACGTAGTTAGGTAGGGGTTTGAATCCTGCAAAGGGAATGTATGAGTGTGGTTTATGTGTGTGCACTATGCTGGGAGGGTTAACTGCCTTTTGCCAACTGGGAGAACACACTACAGGGTGCACATCCCTCCTCCTACACACAGATGATGTCAGCAACCTCTAAGTACAGCATTAGTAAAGATTTCTCCAACTACTGCAAATAGCACACTCTGCTAATGTGTCTGTTTCTACTGTCATTGTACAGTTAGGTATGGGTTTGAATCTTGCAAATGGAAAGTATGTGTTTTACTGTTGGTGGGGTTAGTGTGTGTGCACAATGATGGGGTGGGATGTGGCTGCCACATGGGGCTATGCACTGCAGGGTGGTCATTACCCTTAACAAGCAGTGATGTTGATAGCACCCTATACAAACAAAACTACAAAACAGAAGGTGGTGGTACTGATAACACATGTAAGGTAACAATTCTTCAAGTAATGTCCACAAAACGGAGTAGGATAATCAAACAATTCTTTTATTCTATACAGACAACATGACAGCAGACAACTAACTGCCAGTACTCAGTATAGTGTTACATGCTACTGTAACACGCACATGTACCCGAATATACCTAGATAGTGTTCTGAAGCCTGAATGTGGCAAGTGTGTGGATGTGGGATGTGTCTGTGTGTGCATTTCCGTACGGGAAACATGTTTGCTGTGGCAATCAGTGTACTACAGTACCTGATGCACATTACATCTTCCAACTGATGAGGTTGCCTGAACCCTGTGAATACAGGTAGAGAAGGGGATGCCAGTAGTAAACAACATAGTGCACTTCTGAAATGTGTACCTGTCAGGTATCAACAGCTACTCATGTAGGGTGATAAATAATGGGAATGGCAGGTGAGCGTGTGCATGTGTGTGGGTAGCAGGGTGTGTATAAATGCATGTGTGACAGAACAGATACATGTAGCTGAATCTACATAACAGCACAAGATGCGCATTGCCATAGTCAATGTTAGCATGTGATGGTGTGCAGCTGGTACACTTTGTTAAGTAGTATGGGTGCAGATAACAATTGAGGACATTCATACAGTTACTGCAGCAGGACTGCTGGGATATACACACATTTATACTGCAACAGTCAACAGTTACCAACATGTTACTACTTATACACATCTATGTAGTCACCCTGTGCATCAGCAACGTGTTTACCTTTACCTGCACCGATGTTGTAGTATGCAGGAGGTGGCACAGTGTCATCATATGCACAGGGTGTGGGTTAGGTATGCCCAAGCCGCCACTGGTAACACCAATTGACATGTGTGTGTATGTGTGTTTGTGAGGGGCAGCAGTACAGGGTGGACCGTTGTTGGTGCAGTGTGTGTGTGTATGTGTTTGCCCTAGGTGTTAGGTTTCCAGGTTTCTGCATGTGTGTAAGCACGCACACAGTCCCACATAATGGCTGCCATGTACAGGGTTTTGTGGACAGCCACAGACTGCACCTGTCAGGTCATCCAGATCAGTGTCTGTGGGCACGGACACGGTACCTGTGCCTGGCAGGGGTGCTACGGGCCATATCCGGTACTAACCCAGACTGGGTACTGTCATCGGAAGCAGGGGTGTGTTGACTGGACACAGTTCCCTGTTGGGACTGTCCAGAGCCACGTGCACGTGGTCTCCTGGGCGTCTGGATGACAGCACAGACCCAGCATTGCTGGGGCTGGTGCTGGCACTTGAGGCGCGAGTGGGCCCGTTGTCGCCCGGCCACTGCCAGCTGGTGCTCTTGCTGGCATACGGCCACGCTGACGTCGCAAACGCACACCATCGCCCTGGCCCATGGACATCTGGTTGTGGAGCAGCTGTTCTATGCCCCACAACGCCTGTCAATGACATCTGTGAAGTTACGGATAGCATTCGCAACATCATGCATGCCGCCTGTCATGGCTATGCGACATGCTCTCAGCTCCCTCAGACCCTGTCTGGTGTACCTTTCCATACGTGCCTGTGCCTGCATGACAGTTCTAAACATAGTGGAGGTTGACATACCTCCTTGGGCACGCCGGCCAGAGGCAGTACGCCATGGATGCCCCACGAGAACCCATGGGTGACTGTCTGCGTGGTACCATTGGAGGCCTCTGCACATGGCTGCCTTGTGAGGATGCATGTACCACAGGTACCACATTACCCTGATCTATGCCCACTGCTGACTGTCCATCACCTAGGGACAATGGTGACAAAGGATGTAACGGCAGGATGACTGTGCGCATTGACGGGTTGAAAGCTGTGTACTGTCAATTGGCTGACCAATGGCGGACCCAGACACACCTTCCTGCACCATTACAGACATTTCATCATCATCAGTACCTGGGGCACAAGATTCAGGTTCCCTGCTGCAGGTCACCAGAGCAGCACCAGAACCGACGGGAGGAAAACATGGAACACAGATTACAGTCTCAATACATATTTGAAAGAGATGCACTTCAATACTAATGCACACATTCAGAAATGGACACATGCACTCATGGACACTAACACACATGCACACTTGGGCACAGGCACACTTGCACACATGCACACCCCACAGTAAACACACACATCAGTACCGTGTTACACTACTCAATTTACTACCTGTCAATTACAGTTATTGTGAACACAGTCACCAGCATGTCTACTACAGAGTTACACTACTCTTCCTAGTTTTATAAATTGTTTTACAAATAATTTTAAAAAGACTCACCAGCATGTATGGCCTGCCTCATTGCTACATGGGAGGGACCTGGAAGTGTGAAGAAAGTAATGTCAGTGGGCACATGTGTGCCATTCGTTTTGCACATGATACAGTACAGTAGTACACTAGTTCCCTTATACACATCAGCTGCACATCATGTCTGTATATATATCATGATGACAGATACATACCACATGCACATCTTATGCGTGCATGAAGTAACAGCGTACAGAACAGTCATATGTACATACCAGGAGTTAACTCTAATCTCACCCTTACCTCTCTTCAAACGTCAACTCAAACTGTACTTCCAAAACCACTGGCTTTGTTCTTCTTGGAGTCCAGGCTAACATCCCTCTCCCTACCCTCTCTTCACCTTTAACGCCTCATTGTGCATAGAAACTAGCTTCTACCCTGTTTCTTTCACCTTGATGTCCTTCTATGCTCTGACCTACTTCTCCCATCCCTCCCACCTCCTCTTGACTGTCTTCCTTCTTTTCCTCACTTCCCTTCTTGACGCCTGCCTCTTCCATATCATTGTATCTGTCATACTCCTTCTACTTCTCTACCCTTCTGAGCCCTAACTATTATGTATATGGCTTTTGCCTTATTGCATAACCATTATGCTTTAGGTAGGATTGCTTTGAAACCAACGGTACATTGTGTATGACTCTAAACTGTTTGACTTCCTTACATGTATGTTGATTTAATTAACAGGCTGGTGTACAATTCTATTATGTTGGCTGTCTGTATTGACAACTTGTCTGTCTGCCTTTATTACGTTATGTGTGGAGCTTTTCTCCACAGGCCTCTACTGAAAATGAACTTATATCCAGCTAGACTATCTGGGTCAACAAATGTAAAAGTAATAACAATAAATGAATATGGCATCTTACCTGCACGCCGCTGTCTTGCTGCTGTGTGGATCCAACCTCCATCAGGATGCATGATGGTTGCTGTTGTTCTGGGGCTGGATCCACAACACTTAGCAGTAGCCCCTCCTGTCTGGTGAGGGGGATGTGGCCACCCCCACCTGTGGCAGCCTGTTGCCTGCGGATATCTGCAGCACGCTGGCGGACATTTCTTATCAAATCACTGCAGTGATGTCTCACCTGCTCATATGTCCTATCATGCATGCCAACATCATTTATCCTGCTAACAAGGTTTTGCCACAGTGCAGACCTCTCCTGCTGATTCTGGGTGGTGCGTGAGAACAGGATGGCATAGTCACGCACCAGGCTCTGGTGGATCACGACATCCTCTGCAGCAGAGTAGGCAGGATTCCTTTTAGGTGCCATGTCTATCTGGAAAGGTACACAAACAGGTTATCAGCATAGTATCTCAACAATACATGGTACACATTCTATACAGGGAGTGTTAACTTCTACTTATTACTGATTGGTTAAAACCTGATTACAGTGTAGCTATCATTCTATGTCATTTGTACTAAGTACTTAGCCTTCAGACCAGTTGTTTTACATTAGGGAGGTTGGTGGCAAGCACTGTGGTGGCAGGACACATATCTTTCATCCATTGAAGTTGGGAACTGCTGATTGTGGGCCCAGTGTACAAGTGTATTACTTCTGGTATGGGCAGTTGGCCTTCAGGCCAGTTATTTAACATTAACGAGGTTTGTGGTCTGCACTCATGTGTGACAATAGGCTGTACTCTGCCATTCATAGCTGGGGACATCTGGTTTCAGGTTTATAGTGCCTGCATATCTGAGCTGTATCTTACTGACATTGCTACACCTTGTTTGTTGTAGCAAACACTACATCCAGGCCTCCTGCATCTACCTTTGTTTATATGCTTGTTATCTGTTAGCTTGTTATTTCACTGGTATGCTACTTCCACATAGTACACATCTTTGCAACACATCTGTGACTCACTACTGTTATCTGCATTGCTTACTGTACGCACTTCCATGTTACACATGACAGCAAGTGACTGCTTGTCATTGTTGCATTTACTTAATTGTGACACATTGCACTTAGGTTACCTGGCATTTGCTCACTGACGCTTTTATATCAGTCAGCAGTTGTAGGTAATGTCAGTACACCCTCACTCCCCACTGGACCTTGTTTTCAATCATTAGTGATTACAGAGTTCACAATAGTATTCTAGCATGTCCAGAGGTCAGTTGTCAGTTCCCTCACCAGTCCAGCTGGTGAGTGTGGTACTCCAGAGACAATGTTAGAACAGATGCATGTACACAGACAAACCCCTCCTCCTAACAACAAATTCAAACTCATGTGAGTGATGCAACCATATACCAGACTGGAGGCTAGGCTCTGTCTACTCAATACCGCCATAACCAGTCACGTGGCAAAGGGGATCACTCACTACACTTCCAGTCTCACGTAGACCTACCACAACAGCGGACCTAACACATGATCACACATGATCATACTTGTAGGCTCAGACCACAGCTCTGCCTATGCAGCAGAGACCTCCTAAGCAGACATCCAGGCAACCACTACCACATAAACGAACATGTGCAACACATATCACACAAAGCCAATGTGCTGAACACTCACAGCCATTAACAGTTAACAACACACCTCATACACCTGTACTAGGTGCCTCTATCATCAGGCACACTCACATCACGTTCACCAGGCTTAACGAGGTGAGGGTCACGGTGTGCAGCCTGTCGGGCACTATGACCTGCCACATAACACAAACAGTCAGGTAACCCCAAGGCAGGTACAGGTATGACTCAGTCAATGTCCATGCTGCTGTGAATGGCCTGACACATTCCTCCCTGGACTACATGGCATGAGACATTACAGAGCTCTCTGAGCACGTAGCCCGAGACAGTTTGACCCTGACCTTGAGTAGCATCCCACCCTCACCTAGAACAATGCCACAATATCAAGGCACGATGATCCCTTCCAACAATTGACTGACATACTGGTGTCATTCACAGGTGTGCCAATGCCTGCCATCTTGGGGTGGTATGCTTTGCTAGGGACAGCTTGCACCTGTCACCACAGTCCTATTGACATTTGGCGGAGCCTCCTGCTACACCCATAGTGCCTGTATTAGGCAAGGCTCATAAGGCAAACCCACATCCATTTGTATCACAAAGGATGAGGAAGTAAGAGTGATGCTACTCAACACTGGAAGTCTAGACCCAAGGATGCACGCACCCAAAACCCTACCTAGCATTCTGGACATCGATGTCTGTGCAGTAACATGAACCTGTTTCAGGTTTCACAGGAGCACACCAGTACTACCACGTTATAGCTGTTACCATTCTTGTCGGCCACAACACTTGAACAAGGGAGGGGAGTATCAGTATTCAATGCAGATTCCCACGCCTCCACATTGGTGGCACAGTACAACATAGGTGTTAGGCCATTGAGTACAGAAGACGTAGTTGGGGACCTGGGGAAGAAACATGGTAGCGGTCTGTCATTTGTCTACCACATGGCCAACGTGGATTGACAGACTTGTTATATAGCCCAGCTAATCATGACTGATTCACATGTATGGCAGGGGAGGTCATTGTGCCTCTGTACTCATCCATCATCAGGCCTATAATTGCGTACAATGCACCTTTTGGGATGTACCTAACCAGACACCTACAGCAACTGGTACAGGACAACAGTACATCATCAAGGGGATGCAATGGCTCACACAGATGTCATATGCTGCCCAGGTAAAGTGAATCCAGCTGGACTCAGTGGCATACTGCCTGTTCAGAGGCAATCTGTGCATGCCATATACAGCCATGTCCTACCTAGCAGTAATGAACGTGATGCACCTCAGGCAATCAGAGTCCCATACAGCCACATGCTCAGGAGAGCTGGACCTCAGCACTGACATACATGGACATGCTGGAGGGGCATATTCCTAACCGAGAGGCTCCCTTCACTCTGTAATGAGCTCACACTACTGGTTAGGCAGAGTCCCTCATTGACTCTCTTCCATAGGAATCTGGATGAGTGGATGGAGATCATAGTTGTACCCCAGGTATCACTTCTATGTCGCTGTTAGACAGAGGCACAGTATACTACAGTCGGACAAGGGCATAGCAGCATAACTTGTGATTGGGTGGCAAAAGACAAACACATTCTACTAGGCTTACCAATGCCCTAGGGCAAATAGCCTAGTATGAACCTATGAACTGTTCATTCTCAACTGTTCGAGCTCATTACAGAGTGAAGGGAGCCTCTCAGTTAGGAATTTGCCCCTCCAGCATGTCCATGTATGTTCTATTCAGTCGCTTACCGCTTGCTCAGAGGTGACCTTTGCCCAACATACAAGGCCATGTCAAACCCAGATTTGATGAATATGCTTAAAAAAAAATCTAGATCCATCAGAGCCACAAGGGCGGGAGACTTAAACCTCGACACGGCTATTAATAGGACATGCTGGAGGGATAGATTCATCACCCAAAGACTCCCTATGCTGTGGAACAAAATCACGGTATATGTGAGGCAGAGCACCTCGCTGGCCTTGTTCAAGAGAAATCTTGACCAATGGATGGGAGATCGCAGATATACCCCAGGGATTACCTCAGTGTCACTGCTCGACAGAGGCACAGCAAAATAATGGGTATGGTTCCCCATACTAAAGGGGTGGCGTAAGCCACAAAACGATGGGCTAGGCTTGTAAATGCCCTCGGGCAGATAGCCTAGTATGAACCTATGAACATGTGTGTACTGCTATAGTACTTCTGCCATATGTTGCATGTGTGTGTGTTGTGGGGATGCACAGGTAATGGCCAGATACGCCTGCACAGGTGACACGCCTGACACATTCTGGGTGTTCATCCATACATACTGGATGTGTGCTGCCATCCAACCCTGTGATGTGGACACACATTACTCAGCCTGGATATACATATCTGAACAACACCACAAGCACAGTACACTACCTTGCTATGTATGCATGTTATTACACAGTTATTCAGTAGTTATGACAGTGATGCTATCCATGCAGCCCACTGGGCCAGTGGAAGCCACAACACACACCGCCAGCACCTTTGCATATGCTTACCACAGACATCCCACATACTGCATGTACTGTGCACACAGTTATCTAACCCAGAACAACTGCACACCACTTATTAATCCTGTCCAGTGGACTACAGATACAGGCATATTGTATAACAATAGTAGGAGGCTACTGCAGCACAGGGCAGATTCACATGACGGAAGGCATCTGTTGTCTGCAGTGTTAAGATGCTTCACATTCACCAAATGCACAGATATTGCCAACATTGTTGCAGACAGTTTAGGTGCAGGTACCCCCATTGTCCTACACACGTGTTATTAGTTATCCCAGATGACTGTAACCTCCCTATCCTCTCACATGTCCAGGTGAGAGCCACCCTCATCATTGCAGAACACATATCATCATTGTTACGAAATGGTATCCCTGGATGTGTGCTACATTCACCCCTGGAGGACATAGCACCACATGACAGACTGATATTAATCCCTGGCCATACTACAGGATATGTACCTGAACAGTGCCATACATACACAGTGGTCCCACACCAATGAGGAGAAACCTCTACTGACCCTGGGAACTACTGCATCATATGCACAACTGGCCTTGTGTTCTAAGCTATGGAAGTGTTAGTTATGGCCCACATGTACAACAATATTACATATGTTTATATTTCATGACTATCTACACACAACCTATCTCATGGACATACCTATAGATAGGGAACTAGGATACATTTGGAGGTGTCACAGTATACACAGGATTAACCTGCTACTTTGCATTACCTGTGTTTGTGGCAGCTGTTGGTGTGTCACTGGTGCTGCTTGAAGTTTGCTGCTGCTGCTGCTGCTGCTGCTGCTGCTGGTTTTGCTGCTGGCTGTCTTTATTTCTGTTTTGTTCTCTCTCTGTCTCTCTCTCTCTTTCTCTGTCGGTTTTGTGCAATGAATGTATTGCATGAGTGTAGTGTGGGTACTCATTGCTTTTGTAGGTATCTGCATAGGTCCATGTGATGGCCTCCTCACCAATTGTAAGGCAGCATTTGCTAATTGCATGCAGCTGGGTGTGTACTGATTGCATGTCTCACTGTGATTTCAGGACACTGCTATAAAAGGGTATGTGAGATAGGCGTTGCCCTTTCAGATTGTAGGGCGTGGACCATGCTGGTATGCTGTTGACAGTGTTTTGTGAGTGTGAAGGTTAGTACATCTACCATGCTTCATGCTGTGTTGTAGATTCAGGTTGCTGCATTTATCTTGCCTGTTCCCTATAGTGAGTGTGTATGCATACTGACACCTACAACTATATGTCATATGTATTGCTATATAAATATATATATATCTGTGTACATATACATACTTTCATATATGTACATTAGCTGACATTATTGGGTACAAGCTAACAATTAGCAGGGCTGTTTCTGTTAACACTACACTAGTATGGGAACCCAGTAATTGGGACTATAAAAGTCTGCATGACATGCTTTGGGTAGTAGACATGCTATATTGCCTTTATCTTCATTCCTACTATTACATGTCCCACTTATTTAGCACTATATTCCTGTATGAGAGTCATGGCTTAGTGGTAGGTCATACAGACTAGTGTTACAATGGTCTTATGGTAGGGCCTACTAGTATGCTCATATTCTGCTTTTGAGTTGAGTATAGGGCCTATCAATCAAAGTGTTGGAGGCACCTTTAAGCAGTTAAAGGGCTTAGTAGGTCTCACAGGAGCCAGGCTGTGTTGCAGATTCTGGTTGCTGCATATATCTTCACTGTTTCCTGTAGTGAGTGTGTATGGCTACTGAGACCTACAACTATATTTCATATGTATTAATATATATTTATATATATGTATGTGTAGATAAACATACCTTCACATATGTACATTACCTTACGTTACTATGTACAAGCTAACAGGTAGCAGGGCTGTTTCTGTTCACACTGAACTAGTATGGGAATCCAGTAATTTGGCCATTAAAACTCTACCTGACATGCTTTGGATAGTACATCTCCTATATTGACTTTATACTGATTCCTACTATTACATGTTATATTTATTTTAGCACTGTGTTCTTGTAAAGCAGGCATGGCTTAGTGGTAGGTCATATAGACTAATGTTACCAAGGTCCTGGGTTTGAGACTGACAGTGGGAATTTTTTTTACTTTGCAAACTTTCAAACTGAGTACAGGACTTGTCAATCAAAGTGCTGAGGCCACCTTTAAGCAGTTAGAAGGGTAAGTAGGTCACACAGGGGTCAGGCTGTGTTGCAGATTCAGGTTGCTGCAATTATGTTCACTGTTTCCTGTAGTGAGTGTGTATGGCTACTGAGACCCACGACTATATTTCATATGTATTAATATATATTTATATATATGTATGTGTAGATATACATACCTTCACATATGTACATTACCTTACATTATTATGTACAAGCTAACAGGTAGCAGGGCTGTTTCTGTTCACACTGAACTAGTATGGGAATCCAGTAATTTGGCCATTAAAACTCTACCTGACATGCTTTAGATAGTACATCTCCTATATTGCCTTTATACTGATTCCTACTATTACATGTTATATTTATTTTAGCACTGTGTTCTTGTAAAGCAGGCGTGGCTTAGTGGTAGGTCATACAGACTAATGTTACCAAGGTCCTGGGTTCGAGACAGACAGTGGGAATTTATTTTTCTTAGCAAACTTTCAAACTGAGTACAGGACCTGTCAATCAAAGTGCCATAAAGGCACTTTTAAGCACTTTAAACCAGGTCTGCGCTTTTGCGAGAGCTCACGCATGCGCACTGGCGGTGAGCTCGCTAACACAAAGACACCCGCTTAATTTCTTTGAAAGAAAAGAAAAAGGGGTGACAGGAAAGTGGTGAAAAGGGGTCACAAAGAGGGTAAGACAGTAGGGAAACAAGCGTGGGATTTGCAGGAGGGATGTAGGTAAGGCCCATAGATGCCCATGTCTTTGGCAGCAACAGCTGTGCATTTCCATGTATTTTGGTGAGACATTGGAAACCTTTCACCCCTGAGAGAGGTGTCAGGACAACATTAATAGTTGTTGTAGAGCCAATTGTAATTAACTGTTTCAATGTCAAGCAGACATGTGTGCGACATGGACAGCTATGTATGGGGCGTAACTTTTTTGTGGGTACAGGGTGCCCTTTTTTTTTTACAGGTGAGAGTGGTATGTCAGGTGAAGGAAGTCGGTATAGCTGGGGAGGTAGGTTGGGTAGGTTAACAGACAAGACAGACAAGACGCATACAGGGGCGTGTATGACACACGTGGGGGTTACACAATTGACGGGACGGAGGTTGGGATTTCCAAGATGCATGAGCCCACAGATGGCAACAGTGGAACTGATATCCCCACCCATAGCGAGTTGCCACTGTTTCTTCACAGGCCAGCAACGGGCTGTGCTGGGAGCTATGTAGGCGTGGCGACGGCCGGGGCCGTAGCTGTGCCACACGAGCCTCGAGCTGGCGAGGGGCCCAAGAACAGTGTCTTGGATCTCCCTCGCACCACAGACCCGACACCGCGGAGGGTGAGTGGACAAACCCCTCCGGCCACACTTGCAGAGGGGGACGGGCCCCATCCCCTGCAGCGCTTCCACCCGAAGGTGGCACAGGGCCAGCGGAGGGTCCGCCTGGGCACTAGTGCCAGGTGCAGTCACCAGCTGAGGTGGGAGAGGTGGGTCCGCTGGGACCTGCCTTCCCAAGCGTTCTAGGTTTGTGAGTAGTTATGTTAGTTTGGGTTAGTGGTATTGTATTCCATTCAGATTAGTTGTAACAGCATGCATTGGTATTCCCATCAAACAAACACCCAGATATTAACACCATTGAACAAGGGGCATATCAATATCACATGCATTATTTGAACAGAAATACACAGTCAAACAACATGCAGGGTTGATTAATGGCAACAGGCCATCAGATTTGCAGGTATGAACAGGGCACATGCACGAACAGACATGCATATATTTTTGAAACGGACAAATGTCCATGATTAATGAAATGTTCACATACCATTATTTAGTGGGTGTTGTTATATGGAATTATAGGGTTGGGAGATAGAAAGTGATGACACATTCATATGTTACACATTGATTTACATTTATAATAGGTACACAATTAAGTTGAGGCTGATGTTTCAAAATAAATTTTATTTGACTGTCAAGCTACACCTGTTACAAATACATCACTATCCTACTTATTTTGAATTTGATCAGATACATCATCCTGCTACACTTTGATGACAGGACAGGGGACAACTATGGCTGTTTAGTCTGTCAGATAATCATTCATTCTATCTGCAAATTGTTTACTGTGATCACCATATACAGCATTTGGCTAGACATTCCAGATTCTGACACACTGAAATCAGTTTGGTATATTAAGTTGTACTTCCCACATGCATTTAGTTCTGTAGAAACACACTGGGGCTAATATATTCCGGGGTTATTACTACTTTATTTATTCATACATGACCCTTTCTGTCAGTCTCACACATCCTGCAAATTCACAGTTCAGGTTGCTACTTCTAGGCTTTGTTCACATGTTAGACTAGTGGTGATTCAAACACTTTCCAACAGCCTCACTTCTGTCATGATTCAGCATTTCAACAGGCGATACATCTCACATGTGACTACCTCAGATTCTGAAGCTGTACTCTTGAGACTACTGCAGGTTACACTATATTTAATTAATGGTGGGACATCTGTATTACAGCACTGTTTAATTCTATCAATTATATTTCCAGTTACACTTGCATACTGATGAACTTGTTGCAGCCATACCTGCAGACTTTCAAATCTTGCTTGCACATTATATTACTTTTAATCAATACACTGCAGTGTTCTGATACATGCTACAGTATAATATTTATTTACAAGTACTGGGTGGGGTTACTAACCTGCACGGTGGCATCCGCACCAGCCCACGGGCATGCATCTCGTGATTCATAGAGCGGACACCTGCAGCTGTAATACGAAAGAAGTAATATTGGACTACACATCTCCATGGTATCAGCTAGTTGAAATCCTTACATACATAAGTAAAATGTAACTTACTCAGTAGTGGGGCGTTGGGCATATCCCGGGCTCCTGGATCCATTCGGACAACTGGTCTTGCTTGCGTCGCTTCAAGTCCGCATGGTGGTGACGGACCTGCTCACCAGTGCGTGGAATACCAGTAGCACTGGTCAGATCACGAGCCAACTGGTCCCATGCCTCTGCCCTATATGCTCCCCATGAGACCTGGCCCTGCATGAGTTGGGCCTCGTGATGATGGACAAGGAGCCAGACCATGTATCTGGACTCCTCAACGCCCAACGCTGTGCTCGAAAGCAACGTCCCTCACCTACTCCACTCATTCTGACTGCAGCTCTGATCTACAATCGTTTCTGCTGTGTATTCCCGCCTATGGGGCTTATATATGCCGATTTTCCCGCACATTTCTCTGATTGGCCGTTTTGGAATTGTATCTACTTCACTGAAAATGCTTTATCATGCTCCATTCTGGATTTTATCCCATATATATGCTATTTCTGCATTTCTAGGTATTGCTGTCATGGCTTAGTGGTTTAGTACCTTGACTCTAGTGCATGGTATCCTGGGTTCGAATCTGGCAACTGATTTTTGATTTTCCTGACAGAAATGAGTTGAGACCTGTCAATCAAACATGCCAAAAGCACTTTTAAGCATTTAAAACCAGGTTTGCGCTCGTTTGCGCAGAGCTAACGCATGTGCACTGGCAGTTAGCTTGTGGGAGCGCCGCGCAAACGGTGTGCGCTGGGATAAACCTTAATTGGCTAGTGACACACATGTTCAGCTAAGCACAGCTAGTTGCAAACAGTTTCAGTCTGTTAAACCGATGCCTAGCAACGGGCACGCAGTTTGCAGCTTTTTAAACACTACTCAGCTACGGGCACGCCGTCTCACAGCAGCTTAGCTATCAGTACATTTCTGACTATTTTTGTTATTGTGTTACTTCAGAATATATGCTCCGTTTCATTCCATTTTACAAAAGGGAATACATTTACATTTGTACAATACTGTCAGGGGTTTTTTTAGTGCTTATTTACAAAAATAAAAAAAAGGTTGCTGTGGGGGCTCGAACCCTGCCTGCCTACTCTTAGGCTGGCAACTCTACCGCTAAGCTATTACTTCTTGGCTTACTTTGCATATTTAGTTCTTATATCCTTTTCCACTGATTGCTAACTGTGATTGCGCTAGTAGCACACCCGCGCACACAGTAGCAAACATTTACGGGGTTTAAAAAAAAAAAAAAAAAGGTTTTAATTTAATTTTATTACATCTCTTCACTTTATACAGTGATGGTCTATCGGGGCATGTGTTGTGTAGTGTGTTTATGCACATTTCCATGGCCTCTCATGGCTGTTTACTTTCAGCCATTCTAGTCTTCCGGGGGCGTGTCCGCTTGCAGGGCTCAGCCTACTGACACGCCCCCTACTCTCTTACACGGACCGTGTAAGAGTTACTAGTGTGATTCAGCATGCCTCATGCACCTCATGCATATGCATGACATGCTGACATCACACAGTTTCACTGCAGCCTCCGTGTAAGAGTTATAACTCTTACACGGAGGCTTCCTGAATTTGGCCCATTATCTCACACTGTTATGTTTTTTTAATATATATAGAATTAAAATCATTAATACCCAGAGGTGTATCTGTCCCAAGTAAAAGTTGCCAGTATAGTTCTCAAGTCAGCTACATGAAAGCCCTTGTCCTATCCATTAAACTGGTACTTTATCATACTGGAAGCTGTGGTGGTCTTGCTGAGTTTTTGTTTTCTTTATTCATATTTTATTCAACAAAATCTGTGGGTGTTCGTGGTGTTTTTGTTAGCTATTACAAAAAATAGGAATGTATTAAAACCTTGACATTGCTTAGTGTGTTTAGCTAAATTGTTTTTATCATTTTTATCTTAACAAAATAAAGATGCTAATAAATTCCATCTCTAAGTTTATATTTTTCATCTTGCAGTGTAAACAGCAGGATAAGATAAACGTGTGGAAATATAAATCACGCCTGAGAAAAGCAGGATAAGATAAACATGTAGCAATATAAATCACTCTTGTAAAAACCAGGACTGTGATACTCCTCACAGTCTAGTGTCATTAGTTCATTCAATCTAATAGAGAACATTTGTGAAGGCCAACCCACTCAGTTTATTAACCTTGAATTAACTTCTGTTCCAGCTTTCTCCATTTCCACTTTACTGAAAAAAAAAAAAAAGATGTTACTGAAAAAAAAATTCTAAGCTTGCTTCCTCCCTTTCCTGTAACCAGTCTTGTCCAGATACAGATTTGCTGTATGCAGGAGTGTTTGTAAGCTCCTGAGCCCCCCCCCCCCACTTAACTAGGGTTAAATTTTTCCTGGCGCCATAAAGTCTGCTGTTCAAATTTTCCCTTGCAACTAGCCAGCTTTTTAGTTTTAGCACTCAGATCTGTTTCTTTGAGCTCAGCACGTGTTCAGAACTCGTAAGCACTAAATAAGCTACAAATTACTACAGCACTCAATTTTCCTCACTTGTCTAGACGAAAACAGTTTTTAGTACTTAATAAATAAGCACCTATCCAGGCATGTCTAAAGGTCAGCTCCCAGTGTTTTCTCCTGTCTACCAGGTGAATCTGGGCATCTTGGGGCAATGCAGCAATTGCCTCATATACACAGACAACCCTGTCCTCCTACCACCCAACACTACAACCTGTGAGAGATGCACTTATATAGCCAAACTGGAAGCAAAGCTCTCTTCACAGAAGACTGGACTAGACAGTCAAGAGGAGAAGGTAAACACTTGCACCGCACCACACTCATCACATAGTCCCTCAAAACCTACACCACCAAAACACACACACAGAAGCACAAAACACACACCTAAATTTGTGGAGGCTCTCAATAAAAATCTGCCCAAATAACCGAGACCTCCAAAGCAGAAATGCAAGCAACCTCCACCCCTCAACACAACCTAAATGACACATAGTCCACTTACTCAGTGTGCCACTCAACTACATCCCATAAGGCATAACGTACCCAACGCTCTAGTCATAGGGGACTCTATAGTCAGACACTCTGATGTTCCACTCACCAGGCTAAACAAGGAGAAAGTTACTGTCCGCTGCCTGTCAGGTGCCAGGATCCGCTGCATAATGCACGCACTCAGGTCACTCCACAACAAGTACAAATATGACTCTGTCATTGTCCGTGTTGGTGTGAATGACCTGAGAAGTACCTCCCTGGACTACATGAAAAAAGACATGGAGGAGCTCTCCAATATTGTAGCCCAGGCAGGTATGACCCTAGCCCTGAGTAGCATCCTGCCATCACCCAGAATGGTACCATAATACAAAGAAAAAATAATTGACTTCAACAATTGGCTAAGCTTCTGGTGTCATTCTAAGGGAATCCAGTATCTGTCTGCCTGGGATGACATGATCGACAGACCACGCTGCTTTGCCAGAGATGGCCTGCACCTGTCGACCTTGGGATTCCGGATACTGGCAAAGGCTTTTGCCACCCCTATAGTGCCTTTTTTAGGCAAGGTTCAAATGACAAATTCACTACTGTAACAGGTACAAGCAAGCAAAATTTGAGGGTAATGCTACTCAATGCTAAAAGTCTAAACCTCAAAATGCACTCACTTGAGGCACTCCTTAAAATGGAGAACATAGACATCTGTGCCATGACAGAGACCTAGTTCAAAGCTCTAGAGAGCACCCCTGCATTACCAGACTATAATTCATACCACACCTTTTGGCCACCAAACCTGGACCGAAACACTAAAGGTGGAGGTGTGTCCATATTCATTAAGGATATCCACACCTCCAAGCTAGTGGCTCAGCATAATGCATCCGAGATTATCCAAGTTCAACTAACTCTGGCAAAACTGCAATCCAGATTTTAGCTTGCGACAGACCCCCCACTATGCCCCAGGATTCCCACTCTTCTTTTCTTGATACACTGGAAAATATTAAGGTACAGCTCAACACCCTAATAATGGGTGATTTTAACTACCCCACCATTAACTGTGAAAACTACTTGTGTACCAACTCTTTTGCTCAACATTTTCTGGAATTCATCAATTCCAATGCCTTGGGTCAACTTATCCACACCCCCACCAGGAGCAGCTATATACTAGACCTGGTCATCATCAACATGGGTGACTGGTGTTCCACACCAGAGGTCAGCTCCTCGTTGGTCAGATCCGACCACAAGCTAATCACCCTAGGCATCCACATCCCGCTCCCACCCCCCATTAGGAAAGCAACCGTAAAAAATTTCTCCAAAGCCAACTTCACGCTTCTTAAGACAGAAGTGGCAAACTTCACCACACCCATGCAGATGAACAATAGATGTATGACTCTTGAATCCTACACAAATGAGTGTATGGATCGTGCTATCCTTAACAGAACCAAGATGCTATCCTCCAAAAAAAGGAAGCCAATCTGGTGATCTTCTGCCATAAGCAAACTCTACAACAGAAGAAAGAAACTGTTGCAAAAAGGAGTAAAATCCCATGATTGGAGGAACTCCCTGGTCAGCCTCAGTAAGAAGCTGAGATCCCTCATAAAATCCTCCAAAGCTAGTTATGAAAACAAAATTGCCACTGATTCTAAAGACAACCGCAAAGCATTCTACAGCTATGTCAAGAATCTCAATGGCAACACTCAGATCTGCTCTGATTTACAGCACAATGATGCTAAATGTACAGAACCAACTGATATTGCCAACATCCTGGCAGATAGGTTCAGTGCTAACTTTACCCCCCTCTCACTCCCTAAAGGGCCCATCTTTATACTGGAAGAATGCAAAGTTCCTGTAATCACGGCTGCACAGGTAAAAACCTCACTCTCCAATGCCAAGAACACAGCATCCATGGGATCTGACAACATTCCCAGGCTGCCTTCTACACAAACTACAGAATGAACTGGCACCCCACCTAAGTACCATGTTCAGTCATAGCCTCACCTCAGGCTTTGTGCCCATTGAATGGCGCACCACTACGGTTATTCCACTCCACAAAGGGGGAGCCACAACAGACTCCGGGAACTACCGCCCCATTGGTCTGCAAGGCCAAGGAACGTATCATCATGGAACTCAGAAACAAAGACACTGAAGATCTCCAAACTCTGGACCCCACACAGTTCAGGTTTGTAAAAGGAAGATCATGTCTCCTAAACCTGATAGACTTCTTTGAAGCAGTCACCAAAGCCATAGATGAGGGTAAGATGGTTCACACAGCCTATCTAGATCTCGCCAAGGCATTCAACACCACCCTCCACTCTGGAATTATAGATAAACTCACTAAACTAGGTATAAATCCCTATGTCACAAGATGGTTTGCCAACTGGCTTACTGACAGAACCCACACTGTGAAAGTAGCAGACTCCAAATCAGACTTCAGACCAGTGACAAGTGGAGTACCATAGGGTTCAGTCCTGGGTCCTCTCCTGTTTGGTATCTGCTTCACTGAAGTACAGGCTAACACAGAAGGTCTTTGGCTAACTAAATTCGCAGATGACTGCAAACTAGGAGCCATAATCAAAACTCCTAACAATGTGGACATCCTACAAAAGGGCCTCACTGAGACAGATGCCTGGTGTCAAAGCCATGGTCTCAAGCTCAATGCCAAAAAGTGCATTGTCATCCCCTTTGGTAAAAACTCTGTACCCATGAACTACCACATAGACGGTAGTCTACTTAACACCGAAAGTGTGATAAGAGACCTTGGGACACAGGTGGACAGTAGTCTCTCCTTTGATCACATCGCCACAGTGGTCAGGAAATCCTTAGTACAACACCCCTTTTAGTATGTACCTCACAAGACATCTACAGCAACTGGAAAGGCCGCAGAAATACCTCACAAAGAGGATTACTGGTCTCAAACAGATGCCCTATGCAGACCTACTCAAAAACTTCCAGCTTTACTCCATCACATATCACCTATTCAGAGGCGATCTCTGCCTAACATACAAAGCTATGTCAAACCCAGAGCTTTTGGACATGCTCCACTTAAAGAAATCCCAATCCCTCTGAGCTACATACTCTAGAGACCTAAACCTTGTTACCACAATAAACAGAACATGCTGGAGGGATAGATTTATGTCCCAAAGACTTCCCATACTGTGGAACAGACTACCTATCTATGTGAAACAGAGCTCCTCATTAGCACTCTTCAAAATAAATCTGGATGATTGGATGGGTAATAGGAAATTCACCCCAGGGATCACTTCTGTGGTTTTGCTTGACAGGGACACAAGAAAATAATTTTCTTGGGTGGCGAAAGCCAGGGTACCTTTTTGGCTGGGCTTGTATAGGCCCTAGGACCAATAGCCTAGTACCTACCTATGAACCTATGAACCTATGGGTAAGATAAACATGTAATAATATAAATCACTCCTGAAAAATAAAACAGGATAAGATAAATATGTAGCAATATAAATCACTCTTGTAAAAAGCAGGATAAGATAAACATGTAGCAATATAAATCACTCCTGAAAAAAACAGGATAAGATAAACATGTAGCAATATAAATCACTCCTGAAAAGGGCAGGATAAGGTAAACATGTAGCAATGTAAATCACTTGAAAAAAGCAGGATAAGGGGAACATGTAGCAATGTAAATCAGTCCTGAAAAAAGCAGGATAAGATAAATGTGTAGCAATACAAATCACTCCTGAAAAAAGCAGGATAAGATAAAATTTATAGCAATACAAATCACTCCTGAAGTATTACAATTGTGCCTACTTTTGTTGATGTAGTTGAAGTTACCCACAATGATAAACTTACCAGTGTGGATATACTTGCAGTATTTGCAGGTTACACACTTAAACATACCCATTTCTTTCATGCTGGTACCAAAGACCTGTTTCTTACTGCTCCCCAACATTTTCTTAATTACCTGCCTTTTTAAATGTAAATTTTGGTGTTGTACTAATTTTATCTGTGCTACCTTCTTGACACAATGGAACACATTCCAATGCATCATGTTGATGTTTTGCATCTGAACATTAGCAATAGTGAATGTTAGACACATGGCTTGCTGAAAGATCTTACTCTTGTGATCGCCACAAGCCTCACTCCTGGTACCCAAATGAGTCTTCACACTAACCACTGCAGAGCACTGTGTCCCAGTTCTAGGTATTTGACACATGGCAAAATAAGATTATATCTCCACTTTTCGGGCTGTTGTCTGGTCCTCAGTGACTGAAATAGCAACTCCTACTATTTCTGCTGAACAGATCTGGAAAACTCTGAGTGATAACTACTGATCTGGAAAATAACTGACAACTGAACAACTGAACAACTACAACAACTACTTTAACTGACTGAACCTACTTTTATAGCAAGATTTTTTAAAAGTCACAGAAAGCTACTATGAGAAATCTACTGTCTCATATCAGACTTTAAAAAGTAAACAAAACAGCTGCTGTGGAGATTCTATTTCTTTCATCTCTATCATATGATGATATCATAGGTTCATAGGTTCATACTAGGCTATCTGCCCTAGGGCATTTATAAGCCTAGCCAGAGTGTGTTTGGCTTTCGCCACCCATTTTAAATTAATTTTGCTATGCCCTTTTTTGAGGTTAGTATACTGTGCCTCTGTCTAACAGTGACACAGAAGTGATACCCGGGGTAAACCTACGATCTCCCATCCACTCATCAAGATTCCTCTTGAAGAGAGTCAATGAGGGACTCTGCCTAACCTGGACTGGGATTTTATTCCAGAGTGAAGGGAGCCTCTGGGTTATGAATCTGTCCCTCCAGCATGTCATATTTATTTCAGTGCTGAGGTTCAAGTCTCTCAAGCGTAGCTCGATGGGATTTGGATTTTCTGAGGTGCAGCATGTCCATTAATTCCGGGTTGGACATGGCTTCATACGTCAGGCACAGATCGCCTCTGAGCAGGCGGTATGCCACTGAGTAGAGCTGGAGTTTCTTTAACCGGGCAGCATATGGCATCTGTTTGAGCCCTTTGATCCTCTTGGTGAGGTGCTTTTGGGGTCTTTCCAGTTGCTGCAGGTGTCTGGTAAGGTACATCCCAAAAGGGGCATTGTACTCAATTATGGGCCTGATGAGGGATGATTAAAGAGGCACGATGACCTCCCCTGATCTAGATGTGAATCCCTTCATGATTAGGTGGGCTATGTAAAATGTTTTTCTAACCACTTTGGCCACGTGGTTGTCAAATGAGAGATTGCTATCAACTTGGGTCCCCAGGTTCCTAATTACTTCTTCTGTACTTAATGGATTACCACCTCCGTGGTAATTTGTGGGCACTTTGTTTTTCCAAAGGGGATGACTATACACTTTTTGGCGTTTAACTTGAGGCCATGGCTCTGGCACCATTTGTCTGTTTCTATGAGGCCCTTTTGGAGGATGCTTGTGTCAGCTGGAAAGTCGATTATGGCGCCCAGTTTGCAGTCATCGGCGAACTTGGTCAGCCACAGTCCTTCCGTGTTGGCCAGTACCTCCGAGAAATATATACAGAACAAGAGTGGTCCCAGGACTGAGCCTTGTGGGAAGCCACTTGTAACTGGTTTGGAGTCTGACATGGCTCCAGCAATTGTAACCATGTGGGTTCTGTCCTTGAGCCAGTTTGCAACCCATCTAGTGACATAGGGGGTTATATTTAAGCTGGTGAGCTTATCTATAATGCCCGAGTGGGGTATTGTATCGAAGGCTTTTGCGAGGTCCAGGTAGGCTGTGTGGACCACCTTCCTCTCGTCAATGGCCTTGGTGACTGTTTCAAAGAAACTGACCAGGTTTAAGAGGCAGGATCTGCCCTTAACAAAGCCGAACTGGGTAGAATCCAGTGTCTGTAGGTCCCCAATATCTTTATTTATGAGGTCCATGATGATCCTTTCCATAGCTTTGCAGACCAAGCTAGTCAGGCTTATGGGGTGATAGTTTCCAGGATCCGTTGAGGCACCACCTTTGTGGAGAGGGACCACTGTTGCTGTACGCCACTCTTTAGGTACATATCCTGTAGTAAGGCTGAGACTGAACAGTAGTTTTATGTTTGGGTTTAGCTCTTCTTGGAGTTCATGTAGGACGCAGCCCGGGACACCGTCTGGTCCCATTGATGCTGTGTTTTTTGCTTTGGAGAGGGCGGCTCTTACCTGAGCATCTGAGATGTCAGGGGGGCAGCACTCTGCTGGGATAGATATTTGCCCTTTTGGTGGGGGTTGCGCTGAACCTGTCAGCTAGGATGTTGGCAATGTCTGTGGGTTTGGTGTATTTTTTGTCATTTTGGACTAAATCTGAGCATATCTGGGAATTCCCACACAGGTTCCTAACATAACTAAAGAAAGCCTTGTGATTATCCTTAGTGTCCTGTGCAATTTTTCTCTCAAAGCTGGCCTTAGACAATTTTATGAGTGCCCGTAGTTTTTTTGCTAATACTGATCAGAGATGCCTTCCCTTTTTGGGATTTTTCTCTATCATGTAGTAGCTTCCTCCTTCTATTGTATAGTTTGTTTATGGCTGGGGTCCACCAGACAGGACGTCTGCCTTTGGAGGATTGGGTCTTGGTTTTATTTGGGATTGCATGATCCATGCATTGCTGAAGGAGTTCATAGAATGCATTTATAAAGGATTCTGCGGTCTGGGCCGTATTTTCCACAGGCCCGGGGGCTTTGAAGGATTCCACCTTGGTTTTGAGGAGTGTGAAATTTGCTTTAGAGAATTTTTTCACTGTGGTTTTCTGGGCAGGGGGTGTGGTCGGGATGTGAATATCCAGTCAGATTAGTTTATGGTCTGATCTTACCAGTGAGGGATACACTTCTGGTCTGGAGCATAGAATCCCCATGTTGGTGATGATCAGGTCTACTGACGTCCCACTCACCAGACTGAACAAGGAGAAGGTCACGGTGAGCTGCCTGTCGGGCGCTAGGATCCGCCACATAACACAAGCACTCAGGTCACTCCAAGGCAAGTACAAATATGACTCAGTCATTGTCCATGCTGGTGTGAATGACCTGAGACGTACCTCCCTGGACTACATGAAAAGAGACATAGAGGAGGTCTCTGAGCATGTAGCCCAGGCCGGTATGACCCTGACCTTGAGTAGCATCTTACCCTCACCAAGAATGATGCCACAATATGAAGATAAGATGATCAATTTCAACAATTGGCTTAAGTATTGGTGTCATTCAAAGGGGATCCAATGCCTGTCAGCCTGGGATGACATGCTCGACAAGCCACGACAAGCTCGCTAGGGACAGCTTGCACCTGTCACCCCTGGGCTTTCGGATATTGGCAAAGGCTCTTGCTATCCCCATAGTGCCTTTTTTAGGCAAGGCTCAAAAGACAAACCCACCTCCATAGGTATCGCAAGGGATAAGAAACTAAGAGTAATGCTACTCAACACCAGAAGTCTAAACCTCAAGGTGCATGCACTCAAAACTCTCTTTAGCATGGAGAACATCGATATCTGTGCAGTAACAGAAACCTGGTTCAAGGCTCCAGAGAGCACCCCAGCACTACCAGGTTATACCTCATACCATGCTTTTCGGCCCCAAAACTTGGACCGAACCACAAAAGGAGGGGGAGTATCAATATTCGTCAAAGATACCTACACCTCCAGGTTGGTTGCACAGCACGAAGTATCAGAGACTGTCCATGTGCAACTAACAGTGGGTAAAACTGCCTTCCAGTTTATAGCCTGCTACAGACCACCCTCCCAAACCCAGGAACCCCACTCGGCCTTCCTGAGAACACTGGAAAATATGAAGGTCTCTCCAAACACCATTATATTGGGTGACTTCAACTACCCAAACATAGACTGGGAGCATTACTGTAGTTCCAACACCCTAGCCCAAAGGTTCCTAGAATTTATAAACTCAAATGCTATGGAACAACTTGTTACCACTCCCACAAGAGGGGACACAACTACCCAAACATAGACTGGGAGCATTACTCTAGCTCCAACACCCTAGCCCAAAGGTTCCTAGAATTTATAAACTCAAATGCTATGAAACAACTTGTTACCACTCCCACATCTAGGTCAGCTGACTGGCATAACCTACATTCAGAATTCTTTTTAAAAAACATGTACATTTGGTCAGCCAAAAGAACACTGTTTGATTAAAACATCTTACGTAAATCAAAGCAATAATAAAAAAACAAACTTATTAACAAAATTATAGCTAGTCATGCTGGCATATATAACACAAGGTAATTTACAAGTGTTTACAAAACTTCAGTCAGTCATGTTAGCACAGATGACAATTTCTGATATCCTCATATTTCTCCCCCCTTTGAAGACTCAAGCTAGATTTTCAAATGACCCTAGAAAATCATTGCTTGAGAAAAATGGGGCTGTCTGAAACCAATACTCTGTCTTGAGAATCCTTTTGCATTGGCATTGCTGAAATCTGGACTGGCTAACACAGGGTGATCCTCCTAAAGCTTTGATTTTGGAATGCCTGCTCACAATCTGTGGTCCACACTATCTTTTCTGGCTTGTTGTTCCTTGTTAGGTCAGTAAGGGATGCAGCTATTGTACTATGGATGCAGCTATTGTACTATAGTTGGGTAAAAAATAGTACCCCACTGTCCCTAGGAATGATCTTATCTGCTTTTTGGAAACAGGGTCAGGCCATGCCTGAATATCCTCCACTTTGGCAGATTCTGACCTAATCTTGCCACTTCCTACTCTATGTCCTAGGTAGGAGACCTCTGCCATACCCACCTGACACTTATTAGGCTGAATAGTCAACCCTCCCCTTTTTAATCTACCTAAGACCTCCTTGACATGTTAATGGTGCTCTTGCCAGGAATGACTGTAAATGGCCATATTGTCCAAATAAGTGAGAGCATAATCTCCAGCTTTTACTAAGATATGATCTACTAACCTCTGGAAGGTTGCTGAGACATTCATCATCCCAAAGGGCATCCTGGTAAACTCATATAATCCAAAAAGTGTTATAACAGATTACTTTTCTGTAGTAATGGGAGTAAAGAGAATCTGCCAGTATCCCTTGTTCAGATCAGTAGTGGTCAGATACTTATCCCCACCCAGCGGCTCTAAAGCTTCATCTGTTCTAAGCATGGGGTACAGATCTGACTCTGTATAACTGTTTAACTTTCTGTAGTCTACGCAGAATATTACACCACCATCTTTCTTCAGTATCAGTACTACTGGGGAAGCCCAAGGACTACTTGACTCCTGGATTACCCCCAGCTCCACATCTCCTTTATCTCCTCCTTCAAAGCCTATTTGATTCTGACAGGCACCCTATAAGGAGCTTGCCTGATATGCCTTTGAAGTCCTGTATTCACATGGTACTGCCCTAGGTTAGTACACCCAGATTTCCAGGTGAACACACCCCCAAATTCTTGTAACACTGCTCGTTATTCTTTAACCTGAATAGGGGATAGCTGCTGAGATATTGCTATCTCTCCCACAGAAGTATCAGTCTGAGCCTCACTCAGAAGATCAGTCACCAGATCCCCCTAGGATTCCTCCTGCCATCCACTGTGAGTACTCAGCACCAGGGCCTCCCTATTGTGATAAGACTTCATTATGTTAACATGGTACAACTTTTGTCCCTGCCTTCTGCCTATCTTTTGGCATTGTTCACAGGTCCTGCTGTACCCCTTTACATGCTTTGCAATCCCAGGCCAATAATAATTCTGCATAATGCATCTCCTGGTACATTTTATGCTCACATGACCTGCAAAACAAATGTGATGGGTTATGGCTAGAGGTGCCAGACAGTTGGCTGTGAGCACCACCAACTGCTGTATTACCTGACCCTCTAGCCCTCCCTCAGAGGCCCAGTCTCTATACAGTAACCCTTTGTTATCTGCAAAAGAAATGTCATGGGCTATGGCTAGAGGTACCACACTGTAGGCTCTGGTCTCTATCAACTGCCATATTAACTCCCCCTCTAGCCCTACCTCAGGGGTCCACTCTCTGTTCCAGCATACAGACTCCCCTTTTTCTTGAGCATCAGGTGCCTCCTTAGCTCCCTCAAGCCTCGTAAGGAAGGATATGAAAGCTGTTTGTGTCTCAACTCTACTTTCATGACTACTCCTACCTCCTATTCCACAGGAAGCCTAGTATCCTCTGTCAGTGGTGCCTCACTGTCAGCCTGAATACCACTACTCACCTCTGTCCTTGTAGTCAGCATTTCCATGGGAAGACCAGTACCTACCAGCAGCTGTGGTTCATCTTCAGGCTCACTACTACAAGGTAGCTCCCTCCTTGAAATAACCACATCACCAGCCCCAGATTCAAGCAGAGGATCTGTTTGGGTCTCTCTCAGGCTACCAGACCTATGTGCCTGTCTCCAAGATTAACTGCATGTCACTGCATGTACACAACCTACTACATTATCAAAATCATTCCCTTTTAAGACATCTGCAGGGTATCCTCAAACACAACTACCTGCTTGTTCCCCTTTCCACCCTCTCAATCAAGTAAAACCCTAGCCAAAGGTATTTGGAATGTGTCCCATCCAAAGCTCTGACTGGTGTTGACTGCCCGAGCAATTACTGCTCCTCCTTAACCACTGCAGGCCTCACAATGGTTATATCAGAAGCTGTGTCTCCCTTAACAGTGGTCTGTCTTCCATCTACTAAGATAGAATACACATTTTGGTGATAATTTGCCATGTCTGCTGTTTCCAGACAACTTTATCACTGACATTTTGTCATTCCTACTTGCTGGTTCCCACACCTTTTGTTTCTCACTTTCCTTCAATGGACACTTGTATAACACATGGCCCTCTGATGCATTTGAAACCTCTAATCCCTAACCCTGACCACGTGCTTGAACAAGTGGCTTCCCCTGTTACTGGTAAACTCTGTTGGAGTGGTTTAGGCTGCCCCCCCCCCCCGGGTTCCCTTAGGTCCATGTGCAGCACAGGGTATTCCTTTCTTATGCAGTGGTGTCCTACTTGCCAGTTAGAGATCTTCTTTTCTCACTCTCCCCAACTCATTTGCAGAGTTACACTCTCAGTCTGCCAACAAGTTCCTCATTGCCTCAGACAAAGTGCTGAGAGCTTGTTCCCTCACCAAAAGGTCTCCCAGTCCTTCAAAAGTGGTGCTCTGACACCCACTCACCCACCTGTGAAAGTAAGTACTTAAACCAGCAATTTATTCACATACACTTTCATCTGCCTTGTGTCTATGTTTGCAAAACTTTTTTCTACACATTTCAGGAGTTAATTTAAAGCAACCAAGCAAACATTTTTACACAATCATAATTCAAACAGTCAATATCAGGCAGTGTAGCAATTGCATTAGCAGCTCTACCATTGAATAAGGGGGTCAGGAACTGTACCCAGAGCTCTTGGTCAACATTCTATTGTTTACATGCCCTCCCAAATATATATAAGTAAAACTATCAAACTCATCCCCCTCCCTGTACTGAGGAAAAAGTTTACTAATCTTTATGGCTTCTAGGGTTCAGTCATTCCCTTCCCCATTACCTCCATGACCCTATCGAAGGGTTAAAAATTCATTTTCATGATGTTTCTGCCTCTCATTTTCTTCAGTTTCCATCTCCAAATGTTGCAGTTCATACTGATGCTGTCTCTCCTCGGTCTCCAAACGTTCGGCTTCCAGTTCATGCTGATGCTGCTTCTCCTTGGCTTCCAGTTCATGCTGATGCTGCTTCTCCTTGGCTTCCAGTTCATGCTGATGCTGCTTCTCCTTGGCTTCCAGTTCATGCTGATGTTGCTTCTCCTTGGCTTCCAGTTCATGCTGATGCTGCTTCTCCTTGGCTTCCAGTTCATGCTGATGCTGCTTCTCCTTGGCTTCCAGTTCAATTCTCCTTAACTCAAAATGAATTTTTAAGTCCTGTGAACAAAAGGTGTACTATCTTGTCTCAGAAGGCTGGTTATCCCCAAAGCCACCCTGGATATCCTCGAGCTACTGGTCTGCTCTGTGGCTGCGACTAAGGATGAGAGCATTGCTTCCTTAGTCAGGATGACATGCATCAGTCCTTTGGCTTTGCACATATTGGCCAACTGGTTCCTGGTCAGCTTGCTATAATCCTCTGCTGACATCTTTGCCTACTGCCCCTGACTGAACTGACTAAAAAGTAATTAGAACTGTTGGGAAATTAAACTCTTGTTTGTCTTGTGGCTGTCAAGAGTGAACACCTCATTGACAACTACCCACAGGCTACTAAAGCTCAACTAAAATTCCACACCACTGGCACCAAATAATGTGATGACCCCACTTAAACCTGTGGCAGTAACTAAGGAACCTCAGTCCTCACCACTGTCTCTGGTAAGGGAGCATCACTGAAAGGAAGGATAGAAATGCACAATTTACCATAAGAGTCCACTAGGAACAGACTCTAAACCTGGGACTGGACTATATGCCTCACTCCAGGTCCCCAGATGAGTCTTCACACTAACCATTGCAGAGCAACGTGTCCCAGTTCTAGATATTGACATCTCACTCTTAAATATTTGATATTCACACATACAAACACTCTTGGGAAAGACTGCCACAGATTTACCTACTATGTCCTCTTTCTCAAATTATAAGGCAATGGCTGCCACCAGTCAAATACCACAATACCCTTCGAAAGGAGTGCTTTATTATATTGGGTAAAATAAATATTGATATAAAGAGTATCATGTAATCCAAGCAGTAAGGCTTTCAGAGTGGCCCTGGTGTTATCACAATGAGCATAAACACTCATAGGTTATTAAAAATAATTTCTAAATAACCAGCCACAATAAAAGGTAGTAAAATATTTAATAAATAAAATGATTTGAAATATATATATATATATATATATATATATATATATATATATATATACACACACACACACACACACACACACACACACACACACACACACACACACACACTGAATAACTCATTCAAATAAACCACAGATTTTCACACGCAGGAATTATGAAAATAACAATGTAGGGTAGGTTTCACACTGATTGTAGAAAAACTCTAACTATAGCTTTGTAACTGTCTAATGATTAATTGTCCCTTAACTAAGCAAGACAAAATGATAATTTTATTTCTGCAAGGCAAAATAAGAATATATGTCTACTCTTCAGGCTGTTGTCTGGTCCTCAGCAACTGGAATAGCAACTCCTGCTATTTCTGCTGAACAGCGTGATAACTACTGATCTGGAAAACAATAACTCACAACTGAACAACAATTGAACAACTACAACAACTACTTTAACTGAACCTGCTTTTATAGCAGAATGTTTTAAAAGTCATAGAAAGCTCTAATGAGAATTATACTTTCTCATATCAGACATTAAAAGTAAACAAAACAGCTGCTGTGGAGATTGTATTCCTTTCAGCTGTTGAAAATAATGACATCACATCTAGGTCAGCTGATTGGCATAACCTACATTCAGAATTCTTTTTAAAAACATGTACATTTGGTCAGCCAGAAAAACACTTAGATTTAAACATCTTACATAAATTAAAGTAATAATCAAAAACATAAACATATTTACAAAATTATATCTCATCATGTTGGCATATATAACACAAGGTAATTTACAATTATTTACAAGTATTTACAAAACTTCAGCCAGTCATGCTAACACAGATAACAATATCTGATATCCTCACAGTAGGCAGTTTCCTTTCTGCAATATTATTCCTTGCATTTCTCAGAAAGCTTAAAAAGTAGACTAGCTACTTAATTCATTATATTTCTGCCTGTAAGTCATTTTCCAGTCGTGTACTTGCCTTGCTTTATTTAAAGTTTAAATTTTCAAATTTCTAATTTTGTAAAGTTTTGAGTTTACTGTCTGGGCTATACACTCAAGTGCATTAGCCTTTCTGTGCTTATTTGCTGTATAACTGCATTGTTTAGCCTAATTTAACTAAAAACAATTCTATTTTGTTTGCTAATTTACTGCCTTTTCTAACTGGAATAGTCCAGTTTCCAGGCTTTGCTGATTTCAGGACTTTAGTTTCAGTGTTCAGAGCTATCCAGACCTTGCTGTGGTAGAGGGAGGTCCCACTGCTTACCAATGGAAGTGGAAGCATTGTACTGTCTATCTAACACTACAGGAGTGGTTTCCAGCTCTAAAATTGCAATTTTATTGGCCATTTTGGGCTGATTTCTATCCCTTTCAACTTTCTGGCATAAATACGCACGTTTGTCTGCATTTGCGCACTGCGCAGCACCATGGGGATAAGGTTAAACTATTCCCGGTGCCAGAAAGTCTGCTCTTTGAATTTCCCCTCAGAACTAGCTAGTTTATATTAGCGGTAGCACTAAAATCTGTATACCTGTGACTAGCACTTGCTCTAAAACTCACTAAAAGCACTAGCAAGCCTTAAATTGTTACAAGCACTCACCTCTCCTTGGTAATAAGGAGAAAATAGTTGTAGGCACTAAACAGCCTACAATTGCAAGTATCTAGACAGTCAAGAGGAGAAGGTTAACACCGACACAACACCTCAAACAACACATAGTCCTTCAAAACCCACACCACGAAAACCCACACATAGCAACGCAAAACCCATATAAGTGGAGGCTCTTAACATTAACCTGCCCAAGCAACAAGGACCTCCGAAGCTGAAACGCAAACAAACACTACCCCCAAACACAACCAAAGCATCACATAGCTCACAACACCAGTGTGCCACCCAACAGCAGACCCTAAGGCAAGACAACATACCCAACACTTTAGTCATATGTGACTCTATAGTCAGGCACACTAATGTCCCACTCACCAGACTGAACAAGGAGAAAATTACAGTTAGTTGCCTGTCGGCTGCCAAGATCTGCCACATAACGCATGCACTCAAGTCACTCCACAGTAGGTGCAAATATGACTCTGTCATTGTCCATGGTGGAGTGAATGACTTGAGATGCACCTCCCTGGACTGCATAAAAAGAGACATGGAAGAGCTCTTGGATCATGTAGCCCAGGCAGATGTTCATCGTGCATACAGCTGCAGTCATAACAGATGGGTTCTACTGCCGTCAGGCGGGTCCTTGGTTGGCCGAATTCCAAAGTCTAGGTCCGGCGTCGGTTGTCGTCGCTTCTTCCCTGACGTCAGTGCGACAGGGGTATAAAGGAACCAGCCGTAGCCATTTTCTTTAGTCTTTCTTGCCGCGCGGTGCCCGAAACAGAAGCAGTTCGCAAGTGCCGGTCGGCCAGCTCCTGAAATTACGAAATTTGGAAACCGAAGTCTTCTTAAAAGCTAAGTACACCACTGGGGAAACTTTTCTTGCCTCAGACCGATGTCAGACAAAGTTAATAATCGTATTTCTTGTGGGAAGCAAATACCGCATAAGGATTTCCATTCCCTCTGTATACCTTGTTTAGGCCCAGACCACGATGTCTCGGTCTGTCGCTTTTGTGCTACATTCAACAAACGCACTATTAAGCATCGGGCAGAGTTCGCCCAGCATTATTTTGGGAAAGCATTTAACTATACTATGTCGTCGGATACTCCGACTCCGGTTTTGTCTAAAAAACGCAAAGACAAGGACCGACACACGAGGTCCGCGGCCTCTACCGACACCACGCCAAAGCCGACTACACGTGGTCCAGTTCTCAGTGAGGTGCCTACGCAGCCCCTGATTACCGACAACACTTCTTTGACAGTGTCTCCTGTGCCCGAGGTCGCAGGCTCCTCGGCCCACACCCCGACTACAGATTCCGAAGCCACTCTTGGCGTTGAAACTCAGAATGTGGACAGGTCCACCTGCACTCAAGGTGTCTTCAGACCTTCCTCTTCTTTCTCCATCAAGGCTTTCACAAAGTCTAAAGCATCCTTGCACCCTAAGAGACCAGCTACACAGGGCCCATCTACAGGCCCCATGCCTAAGAAACAGATGCTTAAAATGGCTGAGGATTTAATTACTCTAATCAGAGGTTCTCAGCCCCCACCAGACATAAGGCCCAGAGTGGAGGAAGATTCCCCCTCCTCTGACCAGGGCTCCATTATTTCAGAGCACTCTGATGATGAGGAACATTCTTACTCCCGTTTTGAAGACTCTGATGAGGAGGAGTCCATCCCTTCTGTATCCCCCAAACCTGAGGATTACTCATTTGGGGAAACTTTGCATACTTTAAGGAAACACTTCCACTGGGAAGGCCAGGATCATTCAGATTCCAAGAAAAGGCTCAGGGAATTTCTCTTGTTACCTCAGCATAGGCCTCTGGCTATACCTCCTGTCTTGGACATCCTAGATGATGTTTACTCGGAGGCCTGCCTTAACCCGGACTCTCTACCCCCAGCACCAGTTAAGCCTGACAGGTACTACAGGGTTCCTGACTCACACCAATTTCTTTACAAAAGCCATGCTGCTGACCCAGAAACCATCTCACAGGGCCCCAAGGGAGTTAAGGCCTCCATTGCCAAAAATCCATTGCCCTCCGAGAGAGATTCCAGATCTTTAGAAAGGTGGGGAAAAGGTATATACCTCGGCTACCTTATCCATGAGGGCCTTAAACTGTCAGTTTCATATGCTAAAATACCAACAGTTTTTGTTATCACAATTGAAGAGTAAAATGTCACAACCTGAACAACCAGACTTGAAGGAGTTGCAGGATTTGATGCATAGTGCAGAACAAGTGGGTAAGCATACCTTACAATGTGGTTTTGATGCTCTAGAGGCCTCATGTAGAGCTGCTGTTACAGGATCAGTCATACGTAGGCATGCCTGGCTCATGGAACAAGCCTTGCCTGATCACGTCAAAGCTAAATTACTAGACACCCCACTTCAAAAGGATGTACTATTTGGTGCTAATGCTGAGGAGATATTAAGGAAAATGGAGGAAAAGGCTAAATCAATGCAAACAGTGAAAGAATTTCTACAGGTTCAACCCCCACGTTTTAGTAGAAATTGGCCTTCCAAAAACTGGTCCTTTCCTGCCACAGACAGACCCCAAAGAGGCAGATACAGGCGCCCTAGGGGCAGAGGACAATCCCAAGGATCGTATAGAGGCAGACAATGGCAAGCCCCTACACAAAGAGGTGGTGAGGACAACTTGCAATCTTTCAGAAAGCAAACCCAATGACTTTTCCCTTTGCATGCCAACCAGGTTTCAAACGGCAGCCCCCTTAGGAGGAAAGCTGGCATTATTTTCAAAAAATTGGCATGTTGTCACAAAGGACAAATGGATCCTGGACATTATAAACAGAGGCTACAAATTTCATTTTCACACCCTTTCAAAAATGAGAGGCATGCCAAACCTGCCACACAATCAAAGGGCAGAGGCACAAAAACAAATTGCAGATCTCATAAACATGAAAGCTATTCAAGAGGTACCTACGCACGAACAAGGTCAAGGTTTTTATTCCAGGCTATTTCTGGTGCCAAGGAAGGGAAAAGATTGGAGACCTATTTTGGACCTATCCATCCTAAACACATTTCTACTCATACCAATATTCATGCTCACTCTACAGCAACTTCTTCCCATGCTGGGCAAGGAGTCTTGGCTGGTAACATTGGACCTCAAGGAGGCATACCTGCATGTCCCAATCAGACAAAATTGCAGAAGGTACCTCAGATTTCTTGCAGGTTCAACCCATTATCAATTTTCTGCATTGCCCTTTGGCTTATCTACTGCGCCCAGAGTATTCACGAAATGCCTGGCATCAGTAATTGCCTACTGCAGACTTCAAGGGATACAAATATACCCATATTTGGACGACTGCCTGATCCAAGCAGACAGCAAGCTCATTCTTCTGAAACATCTGGCTTATGTAATAATGTTATTGAAATCTCTGGGATACACAGTCAACAAAAAGAAATCAATGCTAATACTTTCTCGGAAGATAATTTTCCTGGGTGCCAATTTGGACACAAACACCCAGATGGCCTACCTCACACCAGAGAAGCAGGGGCAACTAATACAATACTTTAGAACACTAGCAAATTGCACCAGGCTGACTGCAAGAAAAATCCTGCAGGCTCTGGGATTCGTGGCATCTTGCATCTTACTAATCCCATGTGCAAAGCTGCACATGAGGAAACTACAATGGTACCTGAAAAACATATGGTCTCAACACAGCCACAGTTTGGAAACAATAATACCACTAATTCCATGTCTGCAAAAAGAATTTCTGTGGTGGGCTCAAGCATGTCAAACAAACACAGGTCTTCCATTCAGCAAGCCTCAAGCAAATCAAGTTATCACAACAGACGCCTCGGACTACGCCTGGGGCACATGACAGATCGGTGCATTCAGGGCAAATGGTCCCAAAAAGAAAAGCACCTTCGCATCAATCAAAAAGAAATGCTAGCAGTAATAAATGCTATTATAGCTTTCAAGGACCTTCTACAACCAGGTCAATTATTGATAAGAACGGACAACACCACAGTTATGTGGTACATAAACAAACAGGGAGGAACACATTCTTACCCCTATGCAGACTGGCCATGTCACTTTGGAACATGGCCATGGACTTACAAATGGAACTACAAGCACAGTACTTGCCAGGCAAGGAAAACATGCTGGCAGACAACCTAAGCAGGAATATGACAGATCCACACGAATGGAAATTGCATCCAAAAGTTTTTACAGAAATAATCCAAGAATGGGAAGGCCAGACATAGATCTCTTTGCCTCCCACAAGAATCATCAATTGACAAAATTCTGCTCAAGGATCTTCCATCCAAAGGCCTGGAGAGTGGACGCTCTTTCTTTCAGTTGGACATCAATGACAGTTTATGCCTTCCCTCCTCTTCCTCTGCTGCCCAAAGTTCTATTAAAGACCAAAGCAGACAGACCAAAGATGATTCTCATTGCTCCGGACTGGCCAAGGCAACACTGGTACCCACTCCTGAGGAGCCTGACGCATTCCCCACCATGGACCCTGCCTCTAATGCCTCTTCTTCTGACTCAGCACAGTTTCAGAACTCTTCACAGCCAGATAAAAACACTCAGTCTAGCCGCATGGAAGATTCCTTAGCATCTCAACAGGCCCTACTCTCCAAGGAGGTACAGGATGTCATTTTGGAGGCCAGAAGGCCATCAACTAGAAAAGCTTACTCTGCAAAATGGAAACGTTTTTGTGTCTGGAATGAGAAAAAGGGGCAGGATCCTGGAAAACTGAATTTACCTCAAATACTACAATATTTGGCTGAACTGCTAAGCAGTGGACTTTCTTTCTCCTCCATCAAAATACATGCCTCAGCCATTTCTGCAGAATACAACACTGATCCACCTTTATTCTCTCACCCTCTCTTAAGACAGTTCCTCAGAGGGGCTAAGAATTTAAGGCCTCCAAGGAAACAACCAATACCTGCTTGGGATCTTAATTTCATTCTGGAAAAATTGACCTTGCCTCATTTTGAGCCAGCTGCCTCATCAGATTTGCAATATTTGTCCTGGAAAACAGCTTTCCTTCTGGCTATCACCTCAGCTCGTAGAGTTTCAGAACTACAGGCTCTCATGGCTGTCCAGCCCTTTATCATCTTCCATCAGGACAGAGTTTCCTTACGAACCAACCCGACCTTTATGCCTAAAGTGGTATCCAGGGTAGCTTTAAATCAGGCCATACATTTAACTACTTTTTATCCTAATCCTCAAAACAAAGGGGAGAGATTACTACATTCCTTGGACATCCACAGACAGCTGTGTTATTATTTGGACAGAACAAAGCCTTTCAGAAAATCAGAACAGCTCTTTGTGGCCTATGCGGTAGGAGCTCAAGGGAAGCCAATTTCCAAACAGACAATTTCAAAATGGATAGCCCACTGTATACGCTTTTGGTATTCCTTTCATGGCAAAACTGTTCCTACAGGCATTAGAACTCATTCCACCAGGGCCACAGCCACCTCTGCAGCCTTCCTCAGAGGAGTTCCTACCAAGGATATTTTGGAAGCAGCCACTTGGAGTTCTGTGCATACCTTCTCCAAGCACTACAACCTACCATTATACTCCAAATCTAGAGCAGGCTTTGCCACTGCAGTCTTGCAGGGCATTTTGGCTCCTCCTAGTTCCAACTAGTGCCTACCACCCCTTGCTTAGCTTTGGGATTCTACCCATCTGTTATGACTGCAGCTGTATGCACGATGAACATAGTACAGTTTTGTACCTACCATAAATGTAGATGTTCGAGTGCTAATACAGCTGCAGTCCAGGTTTCCCTCCCTCCTTCCCCTCTTGGGACAGGCCTATAGGCTAACACATCCTCATACAACCTGATTGGGGTTTTCATTTATGATGTATTTGCTTGCAACTACTGTATTTTGATTATATAGCACTGCATTATCACACAGATTTATTATTGCCTTCCTTCTGGGGGCATCTGACATCTGGGGCAAGAAAAACTGAAGAAAATGGCGTCGGCTGGTTCCTTTATACCCCTGTCGCACTGACATCAGGGAAGAAGCGACGACAACTGACGCCGGACCTAGACTTTGGAATTCGGCCGAGGACCCGCCTGACGGCAGGAGAACCCATCTGTTATGACTGCAGCTGTATTAGCACTCGAACATCTACATTTATGGTAGGTACAAAAACTGTACTGTATGACCCTAGTAAGCTGACAAGTCATTCAATAACCCGTTAGAAAACTGGTTGGTTGTTTCCACTTTTTAATGAAATAAAAATAAAAAATACAATAATGCGACAACAATTCTCCATACTAAGCGCTTTCACCCACAATCGTATAGGGCATCTTCAGAGTACAAATTCTTCACTAAAAAGCCATCCTTTATATAGTTGGAGTTAAATGAATGAATTAATTAATTGGTTAATGATGTAATTGTATAATAACATAATTACTAGTAAAGACACTGGAGAAACAGTATAAAAGAAACATCTAGAGAAACAGTGTAAAAACACTGAAATATTTCGAAGTCCCAAAACGTGTGTCCAGTACTGCAAACCTTAAATAAAACATAACTTTCATTTTCTAGTAATTATTTGATAAACACTAAATATAAATAAAGATTAATCAAAGTTAACAGTGTTTGCCAGTATTTAACAGATGAAAATTATTTGACAAATAAAAAAGTTTAACAGATAAAAGCATAAAACAGCAGACATAAAAACCGAAATTATAACATGCTGTTGATCTCACAAGATATAGATCTCAAAGGTTCTACACATATTGTACACATATTTAAAATATAGAATTCATATACATATACTAAAAATATAAATTATTAAATATATATGAATTATGAATTGTGAATTGTGAAATAAGTAGTGTGGAATACTTCCACGATCCATCTACATCAGTAATATATTGAATAAGTTATACTTGTATTTAATTTATTTATAATAAAAATAAATAAATAAATAAACATATGTGTATAAGTCCATTCTTCAATAACATGTTTTTCCAGTAATAATCAATTGTTAAAAAAATAAAAAATGGTCATAGATCAAAATTTATAATATTAAAAATGTTTAAATCATACTTAAATAAAATATGATTTTAATTTAAGTACACTAGAAATAGAAACAGAATCATTGATGCCTGGCAGCATACAAGCATTAAGCCTAAGTTGCCAAAGGCATTCCTTGGCTTCCAAAATGGCTTTTTCATCACCCCCCTTCTGTACATTGTGTGGAGTTCTGTCAATAATAAAGAATAGAAATCTCTTAAAATTTGCACATTTGATGCTGTGATTGTATAAGGCACTGGTATTTTTGTGTTTTTTAATATCTCTGACGTGTTCTGCTATACGTACTCTGAGCTTTCTAATTGTTTTACATTCGAGTGGATGTACGCTCGAACTCCGTGCAGAACACTAGGGGCGGACAGAATGGAGGCATGTTAGACGCAGTAGCAGGAAACGAAACTAATTATACAGAACTAAAACAATTTTTAGCAGCTCCTACACTACGTGACCGACAGGAGCTGAAAGGCAGGGAGATGGGAACTCTTAACACGCAATTTAAGGAGTTTGAACGCATGCTGCGGACCTACAAGTCAATCCAAATGGACAACGCATTTCTTGAAAGATCCTTGGAACTTCGACAAGTACCTAAAGGATTACGTGTTTTCAAATTACCTTATGGTTTTAAAGAAGGTACTGTTTTATTTGATGAGTTAACTGAACTATTTGATAAAACTGGACTGGAACTTTTAAAGTTAGTTATACGTAATACCAACTATAAATTGACATCCTTAAATGAACAACTGTGTTTGTTAGATAAAAGTATTAAACAAGATTTATTATATGAACACAACAAGTTTCGCTTAGAAAATATTTTTAAAGATATGGACAAATTTGTTAACAAAGGGTTAGATATTAAGAATCACAAACTTAGTAGGGACACTTCTGATTATAAGAACAAGGTTTACACTAATTTCAAAGAATATAGGAACATGAAACGATACACCACTACTACTGAGGCTGGTTATGGTAGGGAAGTGAATAGAGCCCCTATTAAGAATCACAAACTTAGTAGGGACACTTCTGATTATAAGAACAAGGTTTACACTAATTTCAAAGAATATAGGAACATGAAACGATACACCACTACTACTGAGGCTGGTTATGGTAGGGAAGTGAATAGAGCCCCTTTTAATGAGACAACAAATAGAGTTGAAAACATGTTTGAAGAGGAAGGTCAGGGTTTTTTTTTAGAAGAACCACCTCTCAGGAGATCAGAACGGATACGAGAGTGTTATGGCAGTCACAATTATCAGCAGAACAGAAATTACAACAGAACAGCACAGAGAGCCAATTCTTGGTGGAGATAAGTCCATGCTTTTTTTAGATCAAACTGACAAAAATGTTTTTATTACATCAGACTATGCCCTTCAGTTGCCAGATATTAATTGTTCCAACACAACAATTTATGGACACCGAGCATTAGACTATGATACAGCAGCAATTTCCGGTAGTATTGACAGTGACAATTATTGTTCCATTGTTACTGAGGGGGGTTTTAGTATATACAACTTTACAGACAAAAAGTTTGACAAGGATTTTTTAGCTTTATTTAGAAGAGGTTTTACCTTTGTGCCTTCATTTAAATTAGATATAGGCAAACTACTAATTAATTTAAAACTATACACTAGAATTTTGAATTTAAAAATCTTTTTTTCAAACAGCATGAATCACACTTCTGATTCTGGTAACTTCACTTTAAAACGCAGCAGCATATTTATACCCCCACAGAACTTCATGATTCACATTTTTGAAGCATTATGTGAAAGCCAGATTAGGAGACTACTAACTAAAAAAACATACAACATGCAAAACTTGACTTCAGCGGAAGTATTTTGTCTGAGAGAATTAACTACGTCAGGCAATTATAGAATCATGAAACCGGACAAAGGAGGGGGTGTAGTTATAATGACAAATACAGATTACTACAATAAGATGACTAATATGTTGGATGACAGTAACACCTACGAAAAAGTAAGTAAAAGTGAAATGTATAGAGCATACACAAAAATTGATTGGTTTTATACGAATATTTAATGGATGGCATTATTAATAAGGATGAGTTTTCTTATTTATCAGTTGAGTTTCCAGTAATTCCATCCATTTTCGGAATTCCTAAAATACATAAGAATCCACAGAACCCCCCATTTCGTCCTATTGTTTCAGCTAGAGGATCCAAGACAGAGGCCACTGAGGCATATATAGATTTTCATTGTAAGGAGACATTGAATAAACTACCACATGTGTTAAATGATTCATGGCATTGTCTGGAATTAATAAGACAAAATAAGGAAAAAATAGGGCCTATTTTTTTTATGGCGACCATAGATGTAGTGAATTTATTCACAGTAATTCCACACACAGAAGGTTTGGAAATGTTTGAGGCCACCCTATTAAAATTTAGTGGGATGGAAGGACCGAAATGTAGATTCTTGACAGAACTGATGGAAATAGTTCTTGAAAACAATTTTTTATATATGAACGAAGAATATTACAGACAAAAAACTGGTGTGGGCATGGGGGCAAGGTGTGCCCCAACATATGCAAACCTGGTTTTAACACACTGGGAGACAGAGTATGTTTTTACATCTGCGTTTTGGAATTAAATTGTTGTTTATTTAAGGTATTTGGACAATATACTGATTGTTTGGAAGGGTAGTAAGGAAGAATTTGTTGAATTTGTCGAATATTTAGGTAAGACATCTAGTTTTCTTAAATTTACCAATCAAATATACAACAATGATTGTGCATTTTGGACATAGTTTTTTCATTCCAGAATAACAACATAGAATCTAATATATTTAGGAAAAAGACTTTCTCAAACTCTTTTTTACACTTTGACAGCTGTCATCCATATTACCAAAAGAAAAACTTAGTTAAGGGTCAGATGGTGAGGCTGTCCAGAATTATTAGCAACGATGAAGCATTTAATTTGGAGATGGAAAAACTATCTAAGATGTTTTTGGACAGGGGTTATCCAAATGACTTAGTTTTTAATGTTAAGAAAGAGATTGATGTTAAAAGACATTCTTATACAGACCCATTATTATATTTGGTGTCAGTAACACAATCGAAGATAAAAAAGCTAAGTCTAGACAGGATACCTTTATATTACCTTACAATGAAACATCTCCTGAAATTGCTAGCATTATTCATGAAATTTGGAATAGTGTTATTAGTAACAATGGAGAAGTATCGGAAGTGGTGGGCACATATCCTAAGATCACATATAGTAGAGGTAGAAATATGAAAGATATTTTTGAAACTAGTACCAATAGCGACAATTTCAAAAGGTCAAGAATGAGTAAATGTGAAGCATGTCAGTTTTGCAAATACATTAACGATGGCCCTTATGTTGCTATAACAAATTTTGGAAAAACAATCAGATGTCCGAGCCACGGTAATTGTAATTCAACTATGGTGGTTTACGTTGCTACTTGCTCCACATGTCAAGCTTTCTATGTTGGTAAAACAATTAGAAAGCTCAGAGTACGTATAGCAGAACACATCAGAGATATTAAAAAACACGAACATACCAGTGCCTTATACAATCACAGCATCAAATGTGCAAATTTTAAGAGATTTCTATTCTTTATTATTGACAGAACTCCACACAATGTACAGAAGGGGGGTGATGAAAAAGTCATTTTGGAAGCCAAGGAATGCCTTTGGCAACTTAGGCTTAATGCCTGTATGCTGCCAGGCATCAATGATTCTGTTTCTATTTCTAGTGTACTTAAATTAAAATCATATTTTATTTAAGTATGATTTAAACATTTTTAATATTAAAAATTTTGATCTATGACCATTTTTTTAATTTTTTAACGATTGATTATTACTGGAAAAACATGTTATTGAAGAATGGACTTATACACATATATTTATATATTTATTTATTTATTTATTTATTTTATTATAAATAAATTAAATACACATATAATTTATTCAAGATATTACTGATGTAGATGGATCGTGGAAGTATTACACATTACTTATTTCACAATTCACAAGTCATAATTCATAATATATATTTAATAATTTATATTTTTAGTATATGTATATGAATTTTATATTTTAAATATGTGTACAATATGTGTAGAACCTGTGAGATCTATATCTTGTGAGATCAACAGCATGTTATAATTTTGGTTTTTATGTCTGCTGTTTTATGCTTTTATCTGTTAAACTTTTTTATTTGTCAAATAATTTTCATCTGTTAAATACTGGCAAACACTGTTAACTTTGATTAATCTTTATTTATATTTATCCCCGGATTCATGAAGCTCGGCGCAAGGCCGGTGTAAGGCTTGCACCGGCCGTGCAGCGTACAACTGGCGTAGCAGCGCCACATGCATAGTAATGAGTGTGCGCTGCAACCACAACCACGTGCATAGGGCACGTGCGCGAGTCCAGGGAGCCTAACTAGGATGCGCTCGGAGGCGTGGCCAAGCCGGCAGGCGATGAGCAACCGAAAGTGCTGACTCTCACAGGCCACCTGCAATAGTAACCGCACCTACCAGTGTCCGTGGACAATGAAACGTATGCAGAGTATGCAACATAGTACCCGCCCACACAATATGGAGAACCAAACATAAATGCACGAAGTACAAAACGTTCCCGTTCATGGAACAAAGGATACTTGGAATACCGTGTCCGTCACGCATTGCACTGTCAGCAGTCATACCCAGTGGAGGTGTACTGCATCATGTCAGCGCACCGCAACTACACACGACTAGCCCCATGGGCATGGTCACCAGCAGTCCCACAGTGGTAGTGATAGTACACAGCTGGGCAGTCGTGGCCATATAAAAACCAGAAAGAAACTAGACATCCCAAACACACACAAACATGTGTATAGTAAAATGTGCTAGACACAGCAACGTAACCGTCACATACACATAGGATGGCATATGCCGAACCGGAATATCCACAAGCAGAACCCATGCATGCAAATGTAATACACAACCCCGTCATAGCACATAACCCGCACCCATGTCCGAATGTCCACCTAATCCAGCTAGCAGCCTTACGCAGCTGCACACCTACACAGAGCGGGTATACCCCATATGTAGTAGGACGTAATGTCCTAGGCAGTGACAGGCGTGCAAATGTGTACCCCACATGTCAACATCCCATCCCAGGTACTGAAGTCCAAATGGCTGCATGTGAATGTGTCGGCAGAATGTGTACATCCCGCGTGTATTTACTGACCTGTCGAAACCCCATAGGTGTTCACATGCCACGGTGTCCATAACTGTACACATCAGGACAAAGCAGTATGTGCAGCCACGGTACTGATGATTAGCTATGCAGACATGCCAAACACAATACACAGGGCGGAACAGCCGTCCACCAAGCCTGTCACCCCAGCAGGGTTGCCACATGCACAGATTGTCAAGGTGGGGCATCACCCGTAGATATGTGTGGTTCTGTACGGTAAAACACCCACGGCCAATGCAAAGGATAGAATAACACGTATATGCCAGAATGAACGGTTATTTCATAGCATGTGAATAGCTTAAGCTAGCCAATATAATAGTCATGTGTACCAGATACGAAATGTCTGTAACATGCAAGTAGTAAGGAAGGTAAGAAATACACGACTGCGTTAATATCACAGGACATATGGCACGTGCAAGTGTCGACGCAGGACACAAATGTCCATAATGGGCCCCCCCGCACAGAGGAACAAGTGCCAACCCCAACCCCCACCAACATATCGGCAGTATAAATACAACCCAATGACACACCAACACCACCGTCCAACCCATGACAGCAACAAATGCTGGACAAAGACTAACACGATGCGTGCACAAATAGGGACACATGTAATCAGTGCCCTAACAACCGTCAACAGGCCACCGAATAATAGTATGTACATACGCATGAAATGCTGCGAAGGATGCGTGGTAGTCCCCAGTATCACAGAGGTATGTACACATATACACTGTAACCAACCGTCACATATGTTCACTGTACACAGCATACCTGCAGGTAATACATAGTCCAGTCATGTGCTACATAAATATCCACGTATGAATGATGACAGGGGATAGACAGTTGTGAATGGGAACAACGCACAACAGGGAATATGTATGATAACCGGCACCACCCACAGCATTGTATGCCAACAGCAGAAGCCATTGTCGGTTGTCCAAACACCCGTGTCTGTGAACACGGAGTGAATATTATAGCAATAACTCACGCCCGGGTGTGGGTAATGCTGGATATACCCACGGTTGGTGTGGTGCGGTCCCGAGGGCGAAGCCCGAGGGACCAAACAAAGGCAACCGTGGGTAAATACAGCATTACCTACACCCAGAAGTGGGTCATTGCTATTATACCATGACACCATTTAAGAAAATAAACTATTAATTCCCCCACATAATGGCATAGTATGCCTGTCTGCTGCCCAGCCACAGATGTCTGGCATCCGCGGCGGTGCTGATGTACTGCGCGAGATGTCCGTTGCGAATGTCAAAACTGTCTCGCTATGTTACACCCAGTTAACACAGCAAAACACTACAAAACAGCAACGGAGAGCTTGCTGTCCCCGTTGCTTTGTTGTACAACCTGTCACGCTATGTTAAATGTGTGTAGCATAGCAAGACTGCCTCAAAGTAAGCAACGGACATCTCCTTGGCTCAGTTAAAGCTGGCACGCTATGTTAAACCCATGTAACATAGCGAGACAGGTTTGAAATACTGAGGTATACTAATGGAAATAGGTCTGGGCGACCGGACCATTTGCCATTACTATAACTCGATCTACAACGGGCATGCTGGCCAAGCAGCGTGCACGTTGTGGAATAATGGGGGGGGGGTGATGGTATAATAAACGTGGACAAACCATGTCCATGTGCCTCATCTGACATTCGTACACGGTCAGGGCAGTTCTGTACACTAGGTGGACAAAACCAAACCCAGAGCACCACAGGAACACCCTGACAATCAAAGACCTGTATGCGTTGGGGCTATAAGCCCCTGTGATCTGAATATCCCTGCGGTTACGCCATATGCATCCTGGGTTAAGAGCATTAGGGAATAGGGAATGTGTAACATGTAGTACCACACTTTTCCCAGCAGGAGAATGGATGCCAGTGACGTAAGTGAGTGAGGGGGGGGGATATGCAAATGTAGCGATGTACCATGGGTATGCATATAAATGAGACAGAACAGCAAACGTGTAGTGGTCACAGCAACCGGCCAACGTGAATGCAGTCCCGTTTGAATTACGACTATAGAACATATATATGTGAACATGTAATTAATGCATCTGTGCCGCAAAGACAGTTACATATGTAAAGGTGAAAGTGTGTTCCGCATACGTCCGTTAACCGGAGCAGAGATATGTGACTGGAACAGTCACAACTAATACAGGCCACGTAAGCACACAGACTCAGTAAACATATGTAACCCAGAATACCAATATGCATGTGCGCCTGTGCGTAACCCACAATGAGGAAATGCAAGTGCGCCTGTGCGTGCGATCCGCTCACAGCAGAGTAACTTAATGCTGTTTCCCCCACGTTAGTTATACATGTCTCAAAACTGTCAGCCTCTGAAAGTATGGAACCGGACAATGCCATGCAAAGTACTGGTACAAATAGTGTGAAACACATGATATGTGCTAAGACAAACATAGAAAGTGGATAGAATAACGGGTGTGTTAGTAGCAGGGATTGACGAAGGGTATGCATTTGTAGCCTGGCCTACCTGTCAGAAGGTGCCACCATAAGTCCCACATGAAATGCCAGCAAATTGACAGATAGACACAGGTCAATATAAAACACACCTAAGATAAAGGGCCAACCATCCGTACACTCCGCCAGTATCTGTACATTGGAAAGGTATGGTATGGTAATAGATGTGTGTACACAGGTAATCCACAGACATTAACATAGCAAGGTATGAAACGAGGAGTTTACAAGTATATATGTACACACAACAGACCTATGTCCCGTATATCTGACACATGGATATAAATATGCCAAGTAATAGATATCATGGGTAGTCAAACAGACATCCACGAATGGGGAACATACAGCAGCTGTCAAAATCACTGGCCAGAAAGTGACAGTCCAGCAAGTTCTACACTTTAAACATGCACACTGGTGTCCATTGTAGGACTCCAAAAATGTATCCATTCGCAGCCCCTGCTACAATTGACGCAAAAGAAGTGTCAGCCGCAAATACGAATTAGCTATACATGCACTAAAAGCGGGTTCAAGGGTGATGACACGTGTCCATGAAATGCAGGACATATGAACAGACATCCCTAGAGTGGGGAGTGCATATAAGTGCGTCCACATCCCAGTACCGCACACATTAACCATGTGTAATGTGTACCGTAGAGGGTTGCAGGCATGGGAACCTGGGTATGCAGAAATGGGCCTAGTCGTTGTTTGGCAGAGAATCCGTAGGCCCGCCCCGTGGGAGGGATGTGGGTATAGCACATGCCTTTATCCCCACTAATGGTGCAAAACACCCTCTGGATAATGCGGAAAGCAGGTTGGAAATATGTACAGCCCTATATTGGTGTCCTGCAGGGGATTCCCATGGATGGACATGCATACGACCAAGATGGTACCCATAACTGGAAAACTGTCAGAATAACACAGCTGCAGTAAGGCATAGTACAGGAAATACAGATAGGGACCATATTATAAAATCCCCATACAAAGTTAGACCGTTGTGCGAATACTGGCGTAGCCATGAATATGGATGTTATGAGTGTCAGTAATCATGCAATGGAAATAGCAGTCACTATCACCTACCGCACAGTCTGGAATGCCTAGGCAGCAAGCAGCTAGGAAGGCACATCACTATGTGAAACGGAACAAGGGCAAAGGCCGAACCGTCAGGGCGTGTACACATAATGACAACAGGTCAAGGGTATGAAAGAGCTAACCTGTCCAAAATACATGTACTGAACCGGTGATAGTAGGCGGACAGGTGAGAAGAAAGACAGCAGGACAAATGTGCAAACATGTAGAAGTCATACCCCGGACATTGTGAATGACAACGTATGCCCCGTGAAGGTCACTGTGGAAGGTAATCAGACACAGAGGTAAAGTGTCCCCCAGGGTGTCATGAAGTGTCAACATAACAATTACCAGGCCCCCATGGTCGTACGTGAGCCCCGCCACTGACGGAAAGCGCAAATACGACGCACACATATGGTACATGAAAGACCAATTAGTGTGGATAAGCAGATGTAGACCTGTGTGAGGAATACAACTGTCTGTGTGGGTGTGTCGTACAATTAGAAGGTAGTGTCATGTGGTCTGTCATGCCGCCATACACTGTCTGTGTATTGTAGTCAGACAGTAGGCATGTTGTATCAGACACATACCCTGCAACTGCACAGATGTACGCAGACTGTGTAGAAGTCTGCCTCATATGTGTCCTGTGTTCCACGTAACAGTAACAGTCCGGCGCCCTCATGATAACTGACGACAGGAAACAACGACAAACATGCGATGAAGACACCAAATCAGACAGAAATGCCATACGCATGCATAACATATCACTGTGCCCACTATCAATGTTTCTAAGAGCAACATGTCATGACTGGCCCTGAGTGTCCCACTATCACATAAGGCCTTGTCCAAATATACGCTCCTTGAGGTGGAGTGTTATGAACAGACACAGATACATGTGTGTGGAAACATTATTATCCACTGCAAGAAGATGTAATGTGCTGCAGTAGGAGGGGCAGTACTGTCCGCAGGTATGTGCTGAAATGCTCATTAAACAGCAGTCTACATGGATCACTTATATTGGCGACACCTGCACAGATGATTATAGTGGGACATACACACGACCATGCACACAGCTCAGATAGACCTACACACACCATAAACAGGCAATGATACACAAGGTCTATGGCGTGTACGGGTACAGTGACAGTACAGCAAGGATAGCTGTCTGCCAAGATATACAGCAGATGTCTCTAGGGCGTGTAACACCTCCCGGAACGTGGACGTTGCATGGACAATGTGTGGATTTGCATCGTACCACATTGCTATGTGTAAGCTGTGCAAATATGCAATACATGGGACAGGCAGCTGTCCATGCAAGAGCAGCGCTATGGGCATAAAATATATATATATATATATATATATATATATATATATATATATATATATATACATCGAGAGAGATACAGACAGACACATGTGGCAAGGCCGGTAGTGGAGCCTACACGTCACTACCCTATCACACCACAGCAGGACGCACGTAGAGAACACGCTACGGAGGTCGCTAACCACAGCAAACACACAGGCAGTCCACTAGCTGCGTCTCAACATCCGCAAACACAGAGATGTCAGTAGGATATATGTGTGTTGCGAAGCATGTAAAACCATAGCTGCAAACCCATGCGGCTGTGAGCATAGACACACACACACACACACACACACACACACACACACACACACACACAGCTGGCAGGCATGGGAATTGACCTTACACCTACCTACCCCATCGCACGACAGAATGACACAATTACAGAATGCGCTATGCGGAGTACTGAACACAGCACTGTCAGAGGCATACGTCTAGGTGGGTGACATCATCCGCAAAGGAATAGACGCTGATAGCAAATGTATCGTGTTGTGAAGCGTCTAAAAGCATTACTGTCGCCAGAGGCAGCTGGAAACACACACACACACGGGGAAGGGCCAGGAGTTGAACCTACACCTACCTACATGAACACACTACAACATGATGCATTTACAGAACGCACTACCGACATTACTGAGCACAGCACCGTCAGAGGCATACTTCTAGGTGGGTGACATCATCCGCAAAGGAATAGATGCCGATAGCAGATGTATGTGTTGTGAGGCGTCTAAAAGCATCACTGTCCGCAGAGGCAGCTGGAAACACACACACACTTGGAAGGGCTGGGAGTTGAACCTACACCTACCTACATGAACACACTGTAGCATGATGCATTTACAGAACGCGCTACCGAGATTACTGAGCACAGCACCGTCAGAGGCATACTTCTAGGTGGGTGACATCATCCGCAAAGGAATAGACGCCAATAGCAAATGTATGTGTTGTGAGGTGTCTAAAAGCATCACTGTCAGCAGAGGCAGCTGGAAACACACACACACACACAGGGAAGGGCCGGGAGTTGAACCTACACCTACCTACATGAACACACTACAGCATGATGCATTTACAGAATGCGCTACTGAGATTACTGAGCACAGCACCGTCAGAGGCATACTTCTAGGTGGGTGACATCATCCGCAAAGGAATAGACGCTGATAGCAAATGTATGTGTTGTGAGGCGTCTAAAAGCATCACTGTCAGCAGAGGCAGCTGGAAACACACACACACACGGGGAAGGGCCGGGAGTTGAACCTACACCTACCTACATGAACACACTACAGCATGATGCATTTACAGAACGCTCTACCGAGATTACTGAGCACAGCACCGTCAGAGGCATACTTCTAGGTGGGTGACATCATCCGCAAAGGAATAGACGCCGATAGCAAATGTATGTGTTGTGAGGCATCTAAAAGCAACACTGTCGGCAGAGGCAGCTGGAAACACACGCACACACACACGGGGAAGGGCCGGGAGTTGAACCTACACCTGCCTACATGAACACACTACAGCATGATGCATTTACAGAACGCGCTACCGAGATTACTGAGATCAGTATTGTTAAGAGGCATACTCCTAGGTGGGTGATATCATCTGCAGAGGCAAGGATGCCGATAGGGAATGAATACAGAGTGAGCAGTCACACAGCATGTTACTATCCCAAGGTGGACGTACAGTAACACGGCAGTGCTGCAACCGGGAATACTAACTATCTACGGAGCACTACATCACGAAATGGATACAGGATGCACCACAGACAGTACACCCTTTGAGAGAGCAACCTGTGTGCATGATGTAGGCATCCATTGTGGCATAGCAACTACATATAACTTGCCTGGACGGCCACCATGGCTATGCAGGATGTCATTGGCCATGGCTACACGCCTAGTATCAGACGTCGGTGCCAAATGTACTGTGTCTCCATGCATGGCGTACTGGGCATGCTCACACACTTAGCATTTGCAAAGTGCAGACATGCATACACATGGAGTGTAATCATGAAAGGGCAGAGTGTGGAAGGTCCTGTGTGTCCACCTACACAACAGCAAACTGGGCATGCTCACACACTTAGCGGTTGCAAAGGGGAAACATACATGCACACGGGGTATAATCACAGAAGGGCGCAGTGTGCACTGTAGTGCGTGTCCATCTACACAACTGCTCACTGGGCATGCTCACACACTTAGCATTTGCAAAGTGCAGACATGCATACACATGGAGTGTAATCATGAAAGGGCAGAGTGTGGAAGGTCCTGTGTGTCCACCTACACAACAGCAAACCGGACATGCTCACACACTTAGCGGTTGCAAAGGGGAAACATACATGCACACGGGGTATAATCACAGAAGGGCGCAGTGTGCACTGTAGTGCGTGTCCATCTACACAACTGCTCACTGGGCATGCTCACACACTTAGCATTTGCAAAGTGCAGACATGCATACACATGGAGTGTAATCATGAAAGGGCAGAGTGTGGAACGTCCTGTGTGTCCACCTACACAACAGCAAACCGGGCATGCTCACACACTTAGCATTTGCTACGCGCCATCCAGCATGCAGACGGAGTGTACACACTGCAGGTCACAGTAAGGTAAACCTATCCACACGCACAGGGTGGTCACACATGCAGTTACTCATACACACACAGATGACATCACAGGCATCACGGGTGCAGGTCACACATGTACAAACTGCAGTGAACACTGTAGCTGCCATGCCAGCACCATGTCATTGGTGCAGCAGTATGCCACACGGTCCAACAACAGCATGTGACACATATCCACAGGTCTGTATAGCAGTGTACACCAGTTGTGCAGAGCACACATGTACTACCAGTGATCCAACATGTGTGATGTAGTCCACCCATATCAGTATACATGGACATGTCTGCTCCACACATACCACGGCCCTGACACAGCTGTGACACATGACTGCCGCTGTACCACAGTGAACCACCGTCCGGATACGTCATACATGTGAATGTCTGGATGTGTGCATGGACTGCACACATGACACATACATAGCCTGTGCTGTACCACATGCATAGCACCGGCAAGCGCTACACACGAATGGAAGGTGGACCCATGTCTGTGATATGCTCCCACTAGAGGGTGTAGCGGTGTTGACTGGGACACATACCCTTGCATTGTTTGCCTGTGACAGCTGTGATACCATACCACAGTCCATGTTTTATGTATGTCAACACACATGTCAAAACATAGCAATGCATACACACATGGCAACAGGAGACACATGTGACATGTGTACTGTGCATGGAGGAGCCATGCATGAGCAGTGGCCGATGTCCATAACATAGTTGCAGAACCCTACCACATGCCTACCCATCATAGGGGCCGTTATATGGTGGCATAGAAACAGCACGTATGGAGGTATGTGTGGACATCATGTGTATAAACACCTGTCTACATGCATGTGTGCAGGTGGTGGCTCACAGGTGTGTCACACACCATCCTACCCTGCCATGTGCATACAGTATGCTATGTCGCTGTTACATGACAGTGCTGACATAATGCATACCCAGTGGTCAGGTGTCATCGACTGTATGTCACATGCAACTGTATCACCTACCACCTCCCAAGTGCATATATCGGCACATCTGCCGGATACAGTGTTGGTACACATAATGCACTACATACCGCTGCATGCCTGCACACGTATCATATGGCGGGTGTAGTATTCCCAGCACTGACATGTGTGCATGAATGTGTGCCCATGTATGCCACATATCGGGGGGAATATGTCCCACGTGCTACACATCCCTGTACACTATAGTAGAGGTCTGTACATACCTCAGTGTGGGGTGCATGGATTGGGATGGTGCAGTACATGCAACACGTTGTCTCTCCATGTATACATGTGTGGTCACCACAATGTGTGTGTGTCAACATGTTTGTATGTCTGCTGCTTGGTGTGAGGGTGTATGCAAATATACTGTTGTGAACAGACACTAACCACACAGGGTGGCCATCCCATACTGGTGCTGCATTGCACAACCCTGTCGATGCCATAGGTGTGAGCCATACTGGCCACCTGTGCATGTCTGCACCCTGTGACATGGCGTGTGGGTGCATAGTATTGTGAGGGTGCTGACCACACAGGCAGGTGTCCCCATCTGCACACTATGGGGTGTGTCATAGTGGTGTACACCCTGCGATCATGACCATATACCTGTACTGTTACAGGGTCCTACTGCTGCACAGCGTGCACCACAGCTGACAGGTGACACCTGAAGTCAGTGGCCAGCACGCTGTGTATGACACCTGCACCATGTCACCATACCTGTACTGTGTCCTGCTATGTATGTGACGTCTCTGTCCACTGTAGCCTGTGGCACCGACCACATGCGTCAGGTGCAGTATATGTGCAGACATGTGTGTCATGTAGGTGTCCAGGCAGGTTGCGGGTACATGTAGTATGCTGATATTGCCAGATGTGCCTGTGGGTAATCCACAGCTACACGTGGGGGACCGATAACAGTGCTCCCTGTAGGCACATGCGAGTACACCATAGGAGGGATACAGGTTATCAGAACCCACAAGGTACCACACATGTAACCGTCACACATACCGTGAACACATCGCAATGCATGTTGCACCTGCACTACATGGTATGTCTGCTGCTTTTGACAGTACACAACCCACATCACATACGCATCTGTCAGTCTTCACACACAACCTCTGCAACATACACATCCCACGCTATGTATACACAGTTATCACATACACCTCTCACTATCCTGTCCACCCTGTGCATCAGAATATATTTGCATAACCCTGCACCGATGGTGTGGATGACAGGGATGCGGCAGAGGCTTCATCATATGCACAGGGTGATATGTATGCCAGGGGCATAGGCTGCACCAATGGATAACATCATGTGTGTGTGTAAGGGCCGGTGAGTTTACTGGGCATGTCTGTGCAGAATGCATGTGGATGTCGTGGAGCCCTACAGTTGTGTCTGCTGTGTGTGGGTATGTGTGTACACAGTTCAGCCATATGTGATGCCTACACGGGGTATAGTTGACAGCCCCAGACTGTACAGTGCAGGTTGTATGGCTCACTGTGTCCATCCGCGGCCACGTGACCCGTGCCTGCCTGGGGTTGCACGGGCACTACCAGGTGGAGGTATAGAGTGGCTACTGTCCGATGACACATGTCCGCTGGAACTGTGTCCACGATGGGACTGGCCAGGGCCACATCCACGTGGCCTGCTGTGTCCTGGTGTGGACAGTGCAGCACCAGCTGCACTGCTACTGCTACCGGCACTATGTGGGTGGGCATGAGAGGTGGCACGCACACGTCGACCTACACTAGGCGGTGTTGCTGGCCTACGCCCACGTGTCCTACACCTCACCCCTACCAGGTGTTCCAACACAGACAGCTCACGTTTGCAGATTGCCATGCCTCGGTCGAGGATTCCAACCATTTTACCTAATCGCCTATCCAGTACATTAGCAATCTGCTGTTGAGCATTCGCCAATGACTGGATGTTGTCATTTAGGGTACGGATTGCAGCCCTCTGCAGCCTCTGCCCTTCTTGGTTCTGTCATTCTGCACGTGCCTGTGCCACCATTACAGTCTGGAACATGCATCTGGTGATACCAGCTGCTGCGCCCTGTACTGCAGGTGCATGTCTGCCAGAGGTCCTCCTACGAGCAGCACCAGCCACATGCCTGTGTGGCACCTCGCCAGTCATTACACTGGCAACATGGTGTGCAGGCACACCTTCTGTAGACACCACACATTCCTGTTCAATGCCAACAGACGCCGACTGTCCTTCCTCTATGGGCAATGGTGATGTGGTATGTGTTGGCATCAGAACCGTGTGCGGGGATGAGGGGGACATAGGTGGGATGGTAACCAATGGCGCAGATTCTGCCCCTGACAACCCTGCCTGTACCTCATGCATATGGTCATCACCGCTAGTATCTGTGTGGACACTAACATCAGATGGACCGCAGGAGGGTAACACACCTACACCACCTGTGAATACAAAGACATACTGTAAGGTACATTACACACAGACAAACACACACACACACACACACACACACACAGACACACAGACACACACACACACACACACACACACACACACACACACACACACACACACACACACAGACACACACACACACACACACACACACACACACACACACACACACACACACACACACAGACACACAGACACACCATGCATGTGTTATTTCAGATGGCATGCAGCATTCCTGCACTACAGCACAGGGACTGCAGCTCAGACATTAATAGCGTTAGTATGCATACCACCCTGGGGTGCACACTACATCACGCACGTGTAGTATCAGTAGGCATGCAGTACACACAATCATGGTAGTTTGCATGCATCACCGTGATACACCATGTGGCCACAAACAGGTTAACAGTACACATGGCTGACGTTACCTTGACATGTAATCCACTGACATGGGCAGTAACATGTCTACATGTGTGACACAATGGTGTCCCGCCACATACACCACATCATAATGGGCTTCACAGTGCAGTGTTGTGTGTACAGCCTACAGATAGAATGCATGTTTAGCACATATGTATGTGCAGGTGTGGTTAGTGTGACCCGTGTACATAGCTATACAGTGTGGAGTACAGGCACTGTGCCACTGCATGGCAACATGACGCATGTATGTTGCTGTGCAATGCATAACATGGACGCATTGCATTGCCATGACTGCAACACAGTCATGCTGTTCCACAGCACTTATATGGTAGACATCGGTGACACCTCCGGTGGCTGCAGACAAGCATTCCGGTTGTCCGGTGTAACACATCAAATGTACAGGTGGTCCACTACGGCCATGATTGCACTATGTGTGGACAATGTGCAACGGGGTCTATCCACATCAGCCATACTGTGTGGCAACATGACTGTGGCTATCACCCATGGCCATGTGTGAATGGGTCTTGGACAATTGTGTGTGATGGGCATCGTGTACACATGTCTGTGGTGTCCCATGTGACATACACCCATACATGTCGGAGGTGTCACAATGCACAGGGCTATGCGGACAACAGTGTGGATGTTTGTTATGTCGGGTGTAGGTCATGTGATGGTGAGTCAATATTGCAGACAGAACACCACAAGCTTGGGACATGTCGGGTGGCGTGTCACAATGTGTGCACACAATGCAGGGGCATATGTCACATTGGTGACACCTGTGTGCTGCCCAGATCACTGCTCACTGTGTGGTACTGTGTGCGTACCATGGATGTTGTTCCAATGCATACTACATATGCATCCATTGTAGAACACCTCCACCGTTGTATGCATAGCTGACCGCACATATCACATTGACAGGTACTGTGGTGTCATGCCGGTGTATAATAACGGTTGTATCTACTGCACATGGGTGGCATGTGTGTGTCTGGTGGTGCGACCTGTATAACGTGACTGGAACAAAACCCAGGTGTGCCTGTTATACCTGGCCACATGGCAAATAACTCTACACTGTAACATGCCTGATACTGACAACAGTCTCACCTGCGACGGACCCCTGTCTGTGCGACATGCCAGAGGTACCTGTATAGGGGAGACACAACAGTATAAACATTAGCCATGACTGTATGACAGCCACAGTTCGCACTGTGCATGTGACATCATGTACCTGTGTGATAGCATAAGGTATGCACACGTTTGCATACACGACGTAGCATACTGTAGTATGCGGCTTGTGTTCCCATATACCTGGCATGTGTTGTTACTTTACATGATGTACAGTGACACCTGCAACTACAGTGGATATCATACTCATATGCAAGACTGACTTACCAGGCAACTCCAGTCTTATTGGTTGGGAGACACCCACCTCCACGATGGCGGCTAGTGTTTCAGAATGCTGTTCCCTGGGTGTCCCCAGACTGGCCAGGAGCTCCTCTGTGTGTGTGAGTGGGGGTTGGGTTGGTGGCCCACCACCTGTTCCACCTTGTTCTCTGGCGATTGCAGTGGCACGCTGTTTCGCATGCCGTATGAGGTCCGTGCAGTGTTGGTGTACCTGCTGGTAGGTGCGGTTGTTGCCACCGATGTCATTCACCCTCCTGCGCATATCTTGCCACAGGTCATCCCGCTACTGCGCTTGCTGTGGTACATGGCTGAACAGAATGTCATAGTTGTCATGGAGCAATGGTATGATTACTTCATCCTCCTGGCGGCTGAAGGCTGGGAGTCGTGAACGTGGCATTATCTGTAAGACGTAATGATGGTGACAGGTCACATTCACACTGATGTACTGGCATACCGCTGAACATACATTGCTATGACATGTACGACATCTGCACAGTAATCACTGAGACGCATCATGACACTGACACTGCTGACGTGTTGCTGTCACACCTGTCACACCGTTATGCAGTGGATAGCATATCTCTGTGTCAACTCACACTGTACATACTCCATGTAGATGGTAACCTGCTGTGGACATGTGTACCTGCCTGCACCTGTGTTCTTACCAATCTGCACTTGGCCCAATGTGTCCACAGTTCTACTGTTCACCTGGATGCTGTGTATATGTCACATGGCATCACAGACGCAGCCGTTATGGACGTCAGCAGTGGCACTGCACACATACACATGGACACCTGTACATGCATGTGTTTTGCCATATACATCTACTCAGCACTGTACGGGTGTTGAACATCCTGCCACGGCTCGCCTGTATTGCACATGTGATACACATGGGACAATGTCTAATCATATGACATGTGCAGGGATGGTCAAACATAGCATGTGTGCGTGCATGTTGTACACGCTGTCACACAGCACTTGTGACACCACAAGGTGCATCAGTGCCACATTACTGATCCAGTCAGTTGATAGTGCATGTGCCATGTGGCCATTGCACCATGTATGACTGTGATGGCACGTGCAGCCTTGATGGACAGGGTTGCATGGTATGGCAGGGTATATCACATAAATGGCACAGGGATGTGTCCAGCCTGTGGAATACCAGTATTGGGAGGGTGGCTGTCCATTCCATATGTCATTTATATGGGTATATGGACATGTCGCATGTCCATCATCATGGTGTGGACAATGTCCTTCTGCAAGGTAGGCAGCATGCTGCATGATGGGGGTGTGTATGGTGCATGCTGGTATCACACACCCATGCATAAACATTACCCCTGACAGGTGCTATGTGCTGTAATATTGTTCAACACAGTGCTGTATATGCCCGCACGGTGATATCCCGTGCACATGGATGGTACCCCGACCTGACATGGGTACCTCATATGTCTACATCCAGTGCCTGCTATCACCACCATGTCGGCGGCTGCACCACACAGCACCATCCCTTCTAGAGTGACCATGATGTTGAGCACATCCGAGGTATTCATTTACGGGGACGGGGATGTTCACATAGCGGTGGCAATGCTGGTATCATCCATCAGACCATACACTTATGACACACACCTCACACACACAGCCCATTCAGTATGTTGTTCGCAACACTGACATAGCTATACTGCTAGGCCAGGTCCATTCCCAGCCATACATACAGATGCATAACATGTCTCTCTGTGGCATGGGGCTACAATGATGGTGGGGTTCAACACATACCGTGTTCGACTGTAGATGGCGCTGATGTTCTGTGCACATGTCAACACATTAACCCTGTTCTACTGTAGCCAGCAGTGATGTGCTGAGCACATGTCAATGCTGCACATTGTGTTGATGTCTGTCTGTCAACAGGCCACTGGTGGAACACACAAGGGTATTTGTAATCAAATATACATGCCACCCTATACAGCTGTACTGCTAACATCTCAGGTGCTAATGTGTCATGGACATGCACACCTTACCCGGAAAGGTGTAAGTGCATTGCCACCTGTACTCATCACCTCTTGTGGGTTGCTATTATCCAACACCCTATTTGTATTGTATTGTCAAGCTATGCACCTGTGCAGGACATGTGAGCATGTCATGCGCTACTGCGTACCTTTGCACCCATTGCACAACATGTCACACAGGTACACTGGCAGTCATACACTTCACAGCTTGCTGACGGTACGACAGGTGCTGTACACACTTAACACATATCCTGTGGGACATGGCCGTATGTACAGGCATGTCCAACCATCACGTACCAGTGCTACCCCTATATGATGGATATGTCGTACATGTGGCAATACAGCAACTGTCACATGTACTCATGCAATGCCCCCCTGCCACCATACAGCGGTACTGCCTGTGGGAGTTGTGCTTCTGCATCCATGCTGTGCCCATAGCTGTCAGTTGTACATCATTACGTGCAACGTACCTCATTTGGTGTTCTAACGTGTGCATGTTCATCACGGCACCACATTGAAAGGGTCAGTCACACAGTCATTGTTGTACACAGTTTACATGCCAGCCATGGCTTACTAGATGGGAATCATTGTAATTCATTGGGATATCATATTTATACATTGGAGCAGCGTATTCCAGCCATCATATACCCTTCCTAGATGATACTTTTAGGCAGCCAGTAGTAGGTGTTCTACGATCTGCACATTAGTCACACAGTACGAGGGCTACTGTTACCCATTCTGTGGACAGGGTGCTGACAGCTGTGGATGGGGGTGATGCTGTCGACAACCATGACTGCACCTGACAGTCACATCTGGATGGGTAACAGTCACAACACACAAAGACCATCACGTAGTAACACATCATCTACAACAATGGACATTCCTGCAAGAACAATGTATGCAATATGTCCGTATGACCACTGTAGGCACCACTGGTGGCCCCAGCATGGCAACCAACATCAGTGTATATCCCGCAGACTCATGGGTTACACCATTCACAACACACCAGTCACGGATGACGCTGTTGTGAATCACACTGCAGTTCCACACATCATGTTACACAAGGCATTATGCACTGAGATGTTGCGGACGGGTGAACACCTCTGACACTCAACATACGCACACATGTCACATCACCTGGTACAATATATCTCTCATTCATCATGTTATTGTGACTGCCCTGTGATGGCAATACACAGACTACGAGTACCGGGACATGCAATGGCTCACCGGTGTTATAGCCCTCTGGGTGTGTGTCTAGCCATGGTGTACAGTCGGCAGTGGTCTGGACACGGGGACACTGTACATTGACCTATTGTGTCACTGCAACAGTTGCCTATGCTCCTACTGTTATTGTACAGGCATGTGGTATCTGACCGCTATGACAGTCCAGGTCAAACACAATGCTGTGGCACTCATGACCTGCAGCCATCGGCCTGGGGTGTAGAGCACACATGTACATCATCACATGCTATACTGCCTCTCTGGCAGTTTCACATAACTGTCACCGGCAGGGCTATAACTGGCAGGCACGGCATGGGGCCATGTGGAACAATGCTTGCATCTTCCACTGTGATGCACACAAGCGGGGCACACACACTATTGCACCACTCACATATCTCTGCAGTGACTGGGACCTGCCTCCATGCTCTGCGCAGCACACCTGCAATTACGGAATGTACATGGACCATACCTTCCAGGCCCATACCTGGACCGGAATACCCACAGATGAGGGGTTCACACATCACACAGTGTTTTGCACACATCCTGGATAGTTGTTTAACACAATGCATCATAGGTGCTCCATGTGCAGATAACCGTGTTTGTGACCGCTATACACATTGTAACACGCGACAGAGTCGACAGTGTACACCACAGGTTACATACTGTCTGTGTTGTTATAGTGTACATTGGGCCTCAGACAGCTACCACTGCTGTTTGCTGACAGTAACCCACACTTCCCTGGGATAGACACCCATGTACCTACACATGCTTGAGTCATGCACTCCGCTCAGCTGGGTGAAACAATACACAGCACATACCATACCTACACTACCCTTAGCATGAACACTACCTCCATGTGACTGGTGTGACACACCTGGGTTATCCCCTCTTTGGTGGATTCAACACATATGCTACACGGCCTTGCTGGCCACACCCTGGAAACACGCCCATCACAGCATACATGGGACATGTGTACTACAACAACTACTACGGACGTCTGCTGACAGCAGTTGTTAACATCATGACACCCATGTAGATGGACACTGCACATACATATGCTGACACATACCACAGTGCACTGCAGTAGCGTGTACACAATTGCAGGCATCATGCTACTCCACACAGAGACATGGCGGTACTGACCAGTTCACAGACGCCACTGTGGTGGTCATGTTCCATGCACATATATACAACCACATGTACAGGCTGTTGCACAGTGATGTACATGCACATGTGTGGGGTGCATCACTTTTCAGCCATGGTGGGTCCCAGAGGTCCATCATCACATACTCCAAGGTTAGCTACCTAAACATGACTGCCTCACATTGTGGTGTGGGGCCTCAGGCATTGTGGTGGTATGTCAGTATTCTTTGGCAACATCCACATCTGATGTCACATACAAAAGTCACCCAAGCATTGCAGACCGAGCTAATGTTGGCAACGTGCCAGGCAATGGCGTACTTACCGTCAATACACCCTCTCACTCACTACAGGGTCGCAATCCATACATGGACATCATAGTGTCCCTGTGGTCACATACACAGTACTGATATGCACACAATATGTCCTGGGACACTGGCCCAATGTCACCTTCCAATGTCCCTGGCTGTAATGTCCCACCAACCTGTTCGGAATATGTCTCCACACCAGGCCACTATATTCACTGCTAGCCTTTTGTCGGACATTGTGGACCCTGACCGCTGCACAGTGGCATTTATCGCACTACACACGGGTGGCACTGCATTGCACGAGTAGGACTATAGTCATTCACCCATGACTGGGCCATTCTGCCTGGCAGTGGGGCACATCCTCAGGAACGTGAGTCCCACACACATTGATGGCCTCCAGGCCTTTCCTAGCACCCGTGTTGGGCTTGTGTATGCCACAGCTAGGCACATACACATGCTGGCCACCTGTCATACAGTTGCATGGGCAGTTGAGGATGGTACAGAGGCCGACACATCATACGTTGTCCTCACATTGCCTTTCAGCAACATTCCACATTCTGGTATTGACAACATACACATCCACCTGCGCATCATACCCTGTGTCTCCGGATGTTATGCTATGTGGCTCATGGACTGTACACACAGCGGTGCCAGCATACCATAGTACCTACTACATGTCAGGTACATATTGCATTACACAGTCCTCAGTCATAGGGCCACTCATGTTCACTATATGCTTACATACAGAACATGCTGTCACAGAGTACTGTCCATGCCTAGATTTCCCACACCTACATACCAAGCGCCATTATTGCTCCACCAGCTCATACCAATACCAACCATACGGGTGTCAGTGTGGCGGATACTTCATATGCGTATCATGGCTTCAGGATGCATGACACATGGTGCATGCACATCATCTTTGCATAACTACATTCACCCACTGACTATCACATGGATAGTGGTCCCGTACATACATATCACATTGTACATGGTTGCAGTACACACATATGCCACACACAGTCCTGTGGTTACCGCATTCCACTGTGGCATGGATATCCTTCTGCAAGGCCACACCTATCTGTACTGTGTGTGATGCTGGTACATAGGTAGCCATTGTACCTGTGAACTACACACATCTACACACAGACAAGGGTACAATAACACATTTATGGTGTACCTTCAACAACAGCTACAGCTTTACATGGCACAACAGTGACATGCCACGATGTTTACTGGGCTCAGACAGTTTACATATGCGGCTGACATACGGACAACACATCTGTACACATCTGCATACCACATACTCAGGGGTGTCTTCTGCTCTGACACGGCCCATGTCCTCCACATTAGTGATGCATATTCATTTTATTTTTATTTTATTTTTATTTTACATTTGTTGACCGGGCTAGTCTAGCTGGATAGATGTCCATTTTCAGTAGAGGCCTGGGGAGGAAAAGCTCCACACACAAAGGAAAAAAGCCCAATAGAACAATGTAGACATTTTTGTAACAAATGACTACGATAGAAGAATGTCCAAAAAGGACAGGTTACATAAAGACTACAGTAGGCAGAGAAATATACCAATATATATATATATATATATATATATATATATATATATATATATATATATATATATATATATATAACTATACTCCTCATACATGCCATCTGCGGTGGGCCGTGTGAATGGAATGCTCCTGGATATGTGCACACATGCCACACTGCATGGGCTGGGCTTCTGTGTTACTTCCACGAACACAACACACACCATGCTGTGGAACATAGGTCCTGTGTACATCCCGCAGGGACACACGGTAGCACTGTTCATATGATACCTCCCTTGCTGTTTGAGTGACACGTTGTCCTGGTACCACCACAGCAGCGGTACTGTGTAGTGGTGCAGTTGACACCTGCCTCTGCTGTTCATAGGACACTACCATGGAGAGGTGACACTACTGTGTACACTGCCCATGTGCTGACACGTAGACCTGCCAGACTGCATTGTTGCCCACTGTGCACCTGTGCAGCTACTACATGTCCTTTGGGCATGGTTACTTGGTGTCCCTTCCATTTAGAATAGCTATCATGCTATTACTCTGTCCCATACCTACAGGCCATATGTATCCTGTTATTGTACATTCAATAGGCGATACCTGTGTTATGTATGATATGCCTGTGATACTGTGTATGATATCTGTCATATCTACCTAGACAACTTTACATTACACATATTTCACATACTATCCCCTAATGCAGGGCATACTTGCACATCGGCCACACCTTACATATGACATCGACGGTATATGCATACACATGCGTGCTGTGACAGTATACATACATGTACTATCCCCTGCTATGGCGCTTCCTTGTTGGACATCCACTGCCAGCAACAGCGTGTGGTATGGCATTGTTCTCTTTAATGCCCTCCTGTGACATCCCTTGTGGTGTCTCCGCTGTGTACATGATGTCCCACTGCTGTACACACGGTGTCTACAAGCGTTGGTATGCTCAGCAGGATATCACTACATAACTACCTTTCACCACTGTCTGCATTACGGACAAGTGTAATTAATTACAACCACCATTCACATATGGTACAGCTTATTAATACAGATCATACGTTACACAACCTTACATATCGTGTGTTCTACATACCTTGTTGGTGTGTCGTTCCGTGTATCGTTTTTCCGTTTCCTTTCATTTTCGGTAGTACAATGCTGTTTCGGTATGAGCATACGGTTTGAATATGCTGAGAGTCCTCCTTATATACGTCGATACCTGCAACATGTGGATTCATCCCATCAATTGCTGTTCCTCAGTGAGTAATTACGTGCATATCACCTGTGCATCTACTCCATTCGGAAATTACGCATCGATACAGGGGTATAATTGGAATCTCCACCTGGGCGTTGGCTATTTGCCCTACCTTCGTGGAGATGGTCTGTATTGTGTTATGTTATGTGTAACTGCAACTGCTATGTGTAGCGAAATGTATATTTTGAAGTCATGTCACCCGTGGATTGTGTGTGACAGGTGTAGTATTTGGTTCGACATGTGGGTGTACCTGTCCTGCCGACGACTGATAATGGGGTATTGCATTCAGAACTGTAACATGGCTGTTGTATTCCTTTATACAACACATGCAAGTATGCATCCGCCTTTAACTGTGTCTCCCACACGATATGTTGTGGTTGTGCAGATGTCATTGACTGACTGTATGTTTGTGCTGCTATTACGGTTTGTATTCCTTTAATATCTATGGTGGGGGATATCGGTGGTTGTACGTGACGGATACGGGTTGTAGGCCTTGCATCTCTACATGGACAGTATAGTTGTCTGTGTGCTCCATCCCTACTTGGAGAGGTAACAGTTAATAGTCTTTTGTTATGGGAGTGTGGGTTGGGCTGTTTTTAATTGGTTCCGATATCGTCTGCACGTGGCCTTGCTGCATGTAAACCCCCGTAACTTCTGCGGTATATCAGCAGCTATGTGTACGTGAGTAATTACATGCATATCACCTGTGAATCTACTCCATTCGGTAATTACGCGTCGATACTGGGGTATAATTGGATTCTCCGCCTGGGCGTTGGATATTTGCCCTACCTTCGTGGAGATGGTCTGTATTGTCTTATGATGTGAGAGTGTTCAATCTCGCCGTTTGTTCTTACACATGGGTTCGGAGCCGATCCTCGTCTCCGAGTCGGCCGCTTAGCAAAGCTCTGCATCGAGAAGAAGCTCGAGACCAACCTATCTCCCACAATTCCCTCTGCCCTTACCTCAGATCTAGTTTGCCGCTGCATCTGATCACATCGTTTGAAGAGCTCTGAGCCAACTTCAGATAAGATTTATCTTTTTCTTAAAAAATTTTTTGATCTAAAGTTATTGGATTGTGACACTTGTTGGTGTGTGTTGTGTGTTTGGGTCTTCGGTTCCGATTAACTAAATCTTTAGTGTTTTTAAACAGTTTAGGTTTAAAGTTAGGATCCTAGGGCCTACCCCACTCACTAATTCTCGGATTTGACTACATTCATTTCTTCATAACATTATTTCTTGGCCTTTGGCTAAGATTAAATATATTGGTGTTATTTCACTAGTTTTTGTGACCTTTTTGACATGTCTGACAAGGTTAAATCAGGTTTCAAGAGATGTCAGTGCGGACAGAAGATGTCTGTCACAGACAACCATAGCTCCTGTGTCTACTGTCTTGGCCCTCTCCATCTTCAGGAGGACTGCTCCATATGTCACTCCTTTAGTGGAAGGGTCATGACAGATAGACGCAGGAAGCTCATGGACAGGGTTCTTCTGAAGCCTGCCTTTCAAGAGGCTTTAGATAAGTCAGACCAGACCTCTAAATCTTCGAAGGAGTCGAAGACTTCAGAGCCTACGTCATCGGCTCCCAAGTTCTTCTTTTAAAGTTCGTTCACCGGTTCCACAGACTTCGGGGCCGAGTATCGAACTAGTGTCTGTCACCGAGCCTCGAGTCTTGGAACCGGTGACAGAACTGCCACCTCCGGCTCTTTTAAGGTCGGCACTGTCTTCGATTTCTTCGACGAGGTCTTCCAGGCCCCTCTCTGACACCGACGTAGACCGTGTGGTGCAAAAGCTGATGAAGAACACGGCCCTGTCCAAACTTATTGCAGTCTCCTCTCAGTTGGTGTCGAGACTCGAAGGCCTTCCCTTGTCTCCATCTGATCCTCCTCCGAGACCTGTTCAGCCCTCGGAGCCGGGAGACGCTGATTTGTTGATTGTAGAACCCTTTGTGCCGGAACCATCCCTTTCTCGGTCAGCACCGTTTACCTCGACTCCGTCGGAACCTCTCCCGGACTTGTAGAGCCGACAATCTATCCTTGGTTCTGGGACCGAGAGCCGAACCGATACTTCGGTGCCGACTCTCCCTCTCGGTGCCTCGGCACTGATCACCTCGGCTCCGTCCTCAGGATCGGTGCCCTTGGCTTCTGCGTCGGAGATTCCTCCACGTTCTTCGGAACCGGGGGATTCCTCGGCTCGGGGTCCAGGGGCCTTCGATCTTATGAGGAAGGTATTGTCTTCCCAGACAACTACCTCAGCAGAAACAGCATCCCCGTCCCATAAAGGCCCATTATCCTCTTCTGCACCTAAGGCTACTCAAAAGTGTCGAGCACCAGTGTCTCAGCCGCTCCCAGAGGGAGCCCTCTCTTCCTCGGAGGCTTCATCGGATGCCCCCCCGAGGAAGTCCCGAGGAAAAGATTGTGTAAGAGGAGGCACTTGGATTCTCCACAAGAGTCCTTAACATCAGACACTGACTTGGATGAGTCAGAAAGGTCCCCAAAATCACCCTCAGAGGATGTCTCTTTTTCTGACATCCTGGAGATCCTAAAACAGAGAGGTGATTGGCAAGCCCTACCCCCTTCTGAGGATGAGTCAGTCTTGCTGAAGGCATTCGGTGCTTGCCCTTCTTCCTCCTGGGTCACTCCTCCCTTCGATGAGTTGATGGATTTGATTGCTCGAAGGGCGTGGGAGACACCTGACACAGTGGAGCCAGTCCCCAGAAAGCCTAATAAGTATATTATGGCCCCTAAGGACAAGGCATACCTCACAAAGGGAGTTCCAGTGGACGCTATGGTGGTGGCAGCTGCCACTAAAAAGGAGATGTCTGAATCTTCCTCATCTGTCCATCCGCCTAACAGAGATTCTAGGACTATGGACAGGTATGGGAAGCGCATTTTTAGTTCAGCGACTTTTTCCATGCGATCACTGAACTATTTGACACATTTCACACGTTTACAGAGGGATCTAGTCAAAGAGTTGGGAGATACCCTCCAGGGTACTACAGATGCTGCTGTCGCGGAAAAGGTTACAGCACAGCTCAATACCCTTACATCAATTGTGAACTTGTTCATGAGGCTCATCTCGTATGCAGCCGAAGGGTCGAGGAGGGCTGCGGCTTCAGCGATTGCTCTCCGTAGACAATCCTGGATGCGCTTATGCTCCTTTGCGGAAGCCTTCAAGTCTTCCTTTACTAACGCCCCATTTGATGGTGCCACTCTCTTTGGCCCCAAAGTAAAGGAGACCCTTACCCGGTGTGAGCAAGAGGGAAAGACTCTGTCTGCTGTCGGAGTCCATTTTTCCAATCCATCCAGACCGTATAGGAGCAGATTTGGATACCCGTTGCTTGGTTCTAAGACTTCCCCCAGAAAGAATAGCCTCTCTACAAAATCACATATCTCTACTCCTGTTGTCCAAGAAATCCCCGGCCAAACTGGTTCTAAAAGTTTTGGGACTCATGTCGGCTTCCTTCATTGCAATACCCTTGGGAAGACTGCACATGAGAGTTCTTCAATGGCTGCTGTTCGCACAATGGTCGTTCCAACAGTTACCGCTGACGCACGAAATTCACATCACAAACATCTGCAAGACACACCTATCTTGGTGGCTACAGAATTGCAATCTCACCAGCGGCCAGCCGTTTGTGCTACCCACTCCAACAGCTACAGTGACCACGGACACTTCCCTGATAGGGTGGGGGGGCATCTTTCAGGGACGGACAGTCCAAGGCGAATGGACCAATCTAGAGTACAACCTGCACATCAATGTTCTGGAGATGAGGGCAGTGTTCCTAGCGTTGCAACACTTTTCTCCCCCTAGGGACCATTGCAGTTCAAACGGACAACATGTCCGTAGTCTGGTACATAAACAAGCAAGGGGGAACCAAATCTTACCAGTTGCGCAGAGAGGCCATGAGAATTTGGCAATGGGCAGAGTCCACGGGTTGCTTTCTGATAGCAACGCACATCCCGGGGTTATCCAACGTCATAGCGGACAGGTTGAGCAGAGCCATCCTGTTACCTCACGAGTGGTCCCTCAAACAGACAATAGCGGACATGATATTCCGCAAGTGGGGCCAGCCTTGCTGCGATCTGTTTGCGTCTCCAATGAACGCCAAATGCAGAAGCTACTTCGCCAGGGGAAGTCCCCAGGGATGCTCTGATTCACAATTGGCCCCCGGGTCTCCTGTACACCTTCCCTCCTATACCTCTGATACCAAGATTTCTGCAGAAAGCCAAGAATCTGGAAAGGACTGTAATTCTCATTGCCCCATTCTGGCCTCATCAAATTTGGTTTCCCTTTCTTCAAACACACCAAATACGGGAGCCCTGGATTCTGGACCCGGAGCCAGATCTACTGACCCATTCATCAGGGGCTCCCCACCCGTCGCTCCTGTCCCTCAGACTAGCAGCTTGGCTGCTCCACTTCCCTTCTTAGCCAGGTCTGATCTTCTTTCTCCTGCGGTTCAGAACATTATAGTAGCCTCTCATAAAGCTTCCACTACAAAAATTTACACTAGTAAGTGTAAGCGCTTTGTATACTGGGCAACTGCACAACATTTAGATCCCTTAATAGCCCCATTAAAAAAAGGTTTAGAGTTTCTATCCATGCTACTTCACCAAGGAGCTTCTCCTGCCACCTTGAGGGTTCAATTGGCTGCTATTTCAAACTTTCATGTAGGAGAGTATGGAGCGCCTATTATGACTCATAGGCTTTGTAAGGCTTTTCTAAAAGGGTCTCTTCATATTAGACTACCAGTCAGGTTCCCTACAGCTCCGTGGAATCTAAACCTCCTTTTATCCCAACTAATGCTACCACCCTTTGAACCAGCCTCGTCCTGTTCTTTAAAGTTCTTGTCATGGAAAACTCTCTTTCTAGTAGCTATCACTTCAGCCAGACGAGTGTCAGAACTTCAAGCTCTTTCCATTAAGCACCCATATTTGATTTTTCACCCGGATAGGGTATCTCTACGCACTAACCCGCCCTTTCTTCCCAAGGTTTGTTCAGTCAACAACATTAATCAGTCCATTGAACTCCCCACATTTTTCAAAAACCATTCCAATAAGCTGGAATATATGTTACACAAGTTGGATGTTCATAGACAACTCAGATTCTATCTAGATAGAACAAAGGATCACAGAAAAGTAGACCAACTCTTTATAGCCTTTGCGGACAACAGAAAGGGCATGGCAGTGACGAAGCGTGCTCTCTCCAAATGGCTATCTAATTGTATTACTTTTGTTTATACTGCTACTGAGCAGAGTTTGCCCACCAAACCGAAAGGACATTCTACTAGATCAGTCTCTACATCTCTGGCTCATGCGGCCCGCCTACCTTTGGATACTATTTGTGCGGCCGCCACTTGGTCTAAACCACATAATGCTCATCACTCATTACAAAGTGGATAGGATTTCCAGGGACAGGGCAACCTTTGGTTCCACTGTGCTCAGGAACGTTCCTCCGTGAGTCTCTCAGGGTCACGGAGCTAGGGACGCTACCCATGTGTAAGAACAAACGGCGAGATTGAACACTCTCACATAAAGAAGTTATGTCCTTACCATAACTTTCCATGTGGACTGTTCATCTCGCCTTTGTTCTTACATTCCCACCCTCCCACCCTCAGGTCAGGAAGAACGTCCATTTTTAGAGGTCTGGTTTGGCTCTCCCGCTACTGATTTCTCTCTGCTATTGCTGCTGGTTTCAGCTATGCCTTGGTATGTATGTATGTATGTATGTTTACATTCCTGTTGGGGATCTGGTATTGTTTTGCAAACTAGATCTGAGGTAAGGGCAGAGGGAATTGTGGGAGATAGGTTGGTCTCGAGCTTCTTCTCGATGCAGAGCTTTGCTAAGCGGCCGACTCGGAGCCGAGGATTGGCTCTGAACCCATGTGTAAGAACAAAGGCGAGATGAACACTCCACATGGAACGTTATGGTAAGGACATAACTTCTTTTTATGTGTAACTGCATCTGCTATGCATAGGGACAAGTATATTCTGCATTCAAGTCACCCGTGGATTGTGTGTGACAGGTGTAGTATTTGGTTCGACATGTGGGTGTACCTGTCCTGCCGACGAATGATAATGGAGTATTGCATTCCAAACTGTAACATGGCTATTGTTTGCATTTATACTACGCATGCAATTATGCATCCGCCTTTAATTGTGTCTCCCACGCGATATGTTGTGGTTATGCTGCTGTCATTGACTGACTGTATGTTTGTGCTGCTATTACGGTTTGTATTCCTTTATTATCTCCAGTGGGGGATATCGGTGGTTGCACGTCACGGATACGGTTTGTGGGCCTTGCATCTCTACATAACCAGTATAGTTGTCTGTGTGCTCCATCCCTACTTGGAGAGTTAACAGTTAATGGTCTTTTGTTATGGGATTGTAGGTTGGGCTGTTGTCATGTGGTGTCGGTATCGCCTGCAGGTGAGCTTGATGCATGTATACCTCCGTAACATCTGTGGTATATCAGCGGTTATGTGTACGTGACAACTATCCCTTGTCAGTCTGTCCCAGATATTTGCAGTCATTGTGGTCCTGTTGTTGGGATAGCCTGTTTGCCAGTGGTTGCCACATATTCAGATGGGAATTGATTGTTTGACACTTGTAGAACACACAGCAGTGTTTACGGGCCAACACGTGGCCACGGTCAGTACTGGGGTAGCACATACATATTTCCATGATGCATACCTATTGCTGTGTGGCTTTGCCAATGTATCATATTGCAAGTAACATATCGGTGTCATACTTGCAGGCATGACTATTACATACGTCCTTTCCATTTCTATGGGGAATATTCCTGTGCTACCATCTGGGACATATTCACTTTGTATCGTTCTATGTCACGACACACCTAGCCAGGGTGGGGCTGTCACTACTACTCTGGGAGTAGTAGTGAACATATGCCTGGCCTAGTCTACCGTATGCCTACACCTAATATTCTGCTCTGCCTCTAACTTGCCACCAACATACACATGTTGCAGACACACACACATTACACTCACACAGTGACGCACACGGCACCCTCAGCGCACATGTACACATACTACGGCACTCACGGGGACGGTTGCACACAGTACCTACATGGACCGCAACACCGGCGGCGGTGTCTACCTCTCCCTTCATATCATCATACTATTACACGCGCATGTACTGTTACAGTACTGTGTTCTGGCGGTCTTTCAGCCTCGCGGTTATGCATATCGGTATGTTACACGTTCCATGGTTGGCGGTATCCTCTTATTTTGAACCTCCCGGATGTTCAGATTGTCGTTGCACTATGTATACTATGTACAGATATCGCGGGATACCTCTCAGTCACCTTATATCCCTCTAATTCCCTGTCTTATCTGTATTATATATGTGTATATGTGTACATATTTTTCTATATATATATCATATATATATATATATATATATATATATATATATATATATATATATATATATATATATATATATATATATATTTATTTATATGTATACATCTTGCGGCGACCGTGGCAGGCACACAGCAACGCCATATGCTGTAGGACTCACGTACTGTTCAGGTGTTGGCGTCACATGTTCCGCTGGCTGTTGGATTTACAGTGTTTGGGGGCTGCCTATGTTGGAGTCACACATAAGGCCACCCGTACATTACACTTTACAGGTGGTCATGTTTGTGTGCCGTCCATTTCACTGTGTGTGCAGGTGGGGAGGTGTCAGTCCATGGGGCCTACGCTGTCAGAGTATGTGCTATACGTTCCCTCTTTGCCAAGGTGTAGGCATATTGGGTATGTCTCCGTCTGCCTACTAGGGCTGGCACAGTGTGTTCCTGGTCCGGAACCCTCTGTGCCTGGACTGGCCTTGGCAATTGTGGTGGGCTTTGTGGCCCTTCACCATTATGTCCCTGCAGCAGCTGCTTCCGCAGGATCATATTATGTAGCATGGCACATACTATGAATATGTAGGCACATGTGCCTGGAGAGTACTGCAAGGCTTCACCAGATGTATCCAAGCACCGGAACCGTGATTTCAGTATCCCGAACACACGCTCTATGATTATTCTAGTTTGTGCGTGTGCCTCATTATGGCGTTCTTGCATGTGTGTGTGTGTGCATTTCTGATGGGAGTCATCATCCACGGCTCCAGTGCATAGCCAACATCCCCCACGAGATGGCCTTGTGGGATGTCCCCCCTGACAAATACCTGGTACAGCTGTGAGGCATGCCAGATATGGGAGTCGTGGTAACTTCCAGGGCTGCCAGCACACACATCCATGATAATGCCCTGGGCATTGCACACGACCTGGCAATTGATGGAGGGGAATCCCTTGCGGTTTATGTAGCGTATACCCTGCTCGCCAGGTGGTGACTTGATTTGTATGTGCGTACAGTCTATCGCACCCAGTACATCTGAGTATTGTGCCACACGGTGGAAGTGGCACATATTGCTAGCCAACTCCTCCTGAGATCTGGGGAAGTATATATGCTCATTGGCATATGGTAACATGGCATCCAGGAACTGGTGTAGTACCCTGGATGCTGATGCCTGTGAGATGCCCATTATATCTCCAGTTGGCCTTTGAAAGGTACCTGTGGCCAGTATTCGCAAGCTTACACATACCTTTGTGTCCACTGGGATGGGTTCCCCTCTGTTGTTTCTTGTTCTCAGGCGTGGCCGGCACAGCTCCACTATTTGCTGTAACATGTCCCTGTCCACCCTGTAATGCTCCACTATCTCCTGGTCCTGTAGCCCCTGGTAGGTTACCCTTGGTCTGAATACTCTCCTCCTCCTCCAAGGCCTCTGGTGGTTGTCGGCACCCTCCTCCACAACACCGTCTGTCTCTAACACATGCTGATGGATCACAGCTACGGCAGCGCCCAACATGTACATTTTAAAAGTTCCCCATGTGTTTACACCTATGGTGTGGCATTTGGGAATACACGGCTGTGTGTTGTGTGCATTCACACTTTATACTATTGTGCTGTGCACACCGATGATGTCATAGGGTGTGTTTGTACGGCCGTATCTAAGGGTTATCTTCCGTGTTTTACCGATGGAACTACAACGGTGTTGCCTTTGGTGTTGCATTAATCTTGCATGCCATGGATTACCTTTTGACCTTCCCTTACTATTTCTGCACGTTGCACCTACCATTTTCTGGCATGCATCCTGCAGAGCACTGTCATTTCTACTTTCATGGACATGGCATATCATGCGTTTTGTGTGCTACTGCCGTTGTGCTGCCTGTCTGCTTTGCTCTGCTGTGTCAGGTCTTCTGTCTTTGCAGTCTGCTACCTCCCCTACTTTCTTTGCATTCATATGCCTCCCCTATCCCGTTTTGCAGGTTTCTGCATGCAGAGTTGTCAGCCACCGATTGGCCTTCGTGGGTTGATTAGTGTTGATTGCTCATTAGTACTCCAATTACACTTCTTCCGCATTTCCTTATATTGTTCACATCACCTTCCTTTTTCCGATATTGTTTGCGGGGCGTGCGTCACATGACTAGGTTCCGGGAACGTTGACATCCTCGTACACATGCACTTTTGCACGCATTGTGTGCTCTCAGCTGAACTATTACCCCACACCCCGGTCCTGCAGCTTTGATTTGCGATGTACAGCTCAGGTTTGCTGTGCTCCAATGTGCTTACTGCTACGGTGGCACACCCCTCTGTAGATGTCATGTATTCCCTCTGAGCCACTCCTCAGTGTATTACCGCTGCGCCATTTGGTACAACCTTACTCCGGCGGGGAGTTTGCGATTCAGTATTATCTGCCTCATTTGCATGGCATTGACTACTAATTCATAGTTACCACGCCGAAGACTGCTGCGAGTCCTTGGCAACCCTTGCACCGTGGTTGTGGCGTTCCATGCATACCATGGTGTATTATGCTGTGGACCTGATGTCTATTACGATGCTGTTTTATAACATTGTTATATTATTTCATTATGTTGCACCTTCCGCACACATGTCCTGCGGTTCTGATGTGAGTTACTGTGGACATGCCATTTAAGTTGTTATTTACGTGTTGTGCATGTTTTCTTTTGCCATTCTCTGTGTATTTTGCCATTGGCATATGGTAACAGTGTGATACCTGGGTCTGACACTCTTCCGTTACTCCAATGTTATGTTTGGGAAAATGTAAACCATTTTTTTTTGGTTTACATTGCCGTGGGCTTATGCTACGCCTGCACCACTTCGTGAATCGCTATATGCCTTCATTTGCATGGTGACACACCGCACATGGGGTGTTTAGCATACCTACGCCAGGGGCTGCGCAGATCCGGCACACGCCGGTAGTGCACTTGGAATTGGATCGTACCTGAATCGCTCGGCGGCCATATTTGGAGTTGTAACGCCTACGCTATGCGTGCGCCTGGCGCAAGGTTCATGAATCCCGGGGTTAGTGTTTATCAAATAATTACTAGAAAATGAAAGTTATGTTTTATTTAAGGTTTACAGTATTGGACACACGTTTTGGGACTTCGAAATATCTCAGTGTTTTTACACTGTATCTCTAGATGTTTCTTTTATACTGTTTCTCCAGTGTCTTTACTAGTAATTATGTTATTATACAATTACATCATTAACCAATTAATGAATTCATTCATTTAACTCCAACTATATAAAGGATGGCTTTTTAGTGAAGAATTTGTACTCTGAAGATGCCCTATACGATTGTGGGTGAAAGCGCTTAGTACGGAGAATTGTTGTCGCATTATTGTATTTTGTATTTTTTATTTTTATTTCATTAAAAAGTGGAACCAACCAACCAGTTTTCTAACGGGTTATTGAATGACTTCTCAGTTTACTAGTTGTTCCAATATATATTTGATTTTAGGTATGACCCTAGCCCTGAGTAGCATCCTGCCATTGCCCAGAATGATACCACAGTATAAGGACAAAATGATTGACTTCAATAATTGGCTAAACTTCTGGTGTCATTCAAAGGGGATCCCACATCTGTCTACCTGGGATGACATGATTGACAAACCACGATGCTTTGCCAGAGATGGTTTGCACCTGTCGCCCCTATGATTCAAGGTACTGGCTAAGGCTCTTGTCAACCCTATAGTGCCTTTTTTGGTAAGGTTCAATGGACAAAACTACCACCGTAACGGGTACAAGCAAGCAAAATCTGAAGGTAATGCTACTCAATGCTAGAAGTCTGAACCTCAAGATGCACTCTCTTGAGGCTCTGCTAAAAATGGAGAACATCGATATCTGTGCAGTGACTGAAAACTGGTTCAAAGCTCTAGAGAGAATCCTTACAATACCAGGCTACAACTCATACCACACTTTTCGGCCATCAAACCAGGACCAAAACACTAATGGTGGAGGAGTGTCCATATTCACCAAGGATATTCACACCATTAGGCTGGTTGCCCAACACAATGCATCTGAAATTCTCCAGGTGCAACTAACACTAGGTAAGACTGCAATCCAAATTGTAGCTTGCCACAGATCCTACATCATGGTCCAAGATTCTCACTATACCTTTCTAAACATACTGGAAAATATTAAGATACAATCAAACACCCTAATACTGGGTAATTTCAACTACCCTGCCATTAACTGGGAAAACTACTCCTGTACCAACACCTTTGCTCAACGGTTCTTGGAATTCATAAATTCCAATGCCCTAGAGTAACTAATTCATAGTCCCACCAGGGGTACCAATATTCTAGACCTGGTCATTACCAACATGGGAGATCGATGCTCCACACCAGTGGTCACCCCCTTGTTGGTCAGATCAGACCATAAGCTAATCACCCTTGACATCCACATACCAACCCCACCCCGTATAAGGAAATCTCCGTAAAAACTTCTCCATAGCCAACTTCATGCTTCTCAAGTCAGACATAACAAACGTCATGACATCCATGCAGATGGAAACTGGAAGTTCAACTGCTGAATCCTACACTAAGGTGCTGTACGAGCACATTCACTTGTGCATGGGCCAAGCCATCCCAAATAGAACCAAGATGCTGTCTTCTAAAAAAAGGAAGCCAGTCTGGTGGTCCCCTGCCATAAACAAGCTGTACAACAGAAGGAAGAAACTGTTGCAGAAAAGAGGAAGAACTCAAGATTCAAAGCTGAGATCCCTCATAAAATCTTCCAAAGCTAGTTACGGAAACAAAATTGCTAAAGATTTCAAAGACAACCACAAGGCATTCTATAGCTATGTCAAGATTCTAAATGGCAATACTCAGATCAGCTCTGAGCTACAGCAGAATGGCACTAGATATATTGATCCCAAGGATATTGCCAATATGCTGGCAGATAGATTTGGTGCCAACTTCACCCCCCCTTTCACCCCCTAAACGCCCATCTCAGTACTGAAAGAATGCCAAATTCCAGTAATCACGGCCACTCAGGTAAAAACCGCACTCTCCAAAGCCAAGAATACAGTATCCATGGGACCAGATGACATCTCGGGCTGTGTACTGCATAAACTACAAAATGAACTGGCACCTCACCTATGTGTCATGGTTAATCATAGCCTCACCTCAGGCTTCGTGCCCACAGAGTGGCGCACAGCTACAGTCATCCCACTCCACAAGGGGGCATCCACTTTGGATCCTGGAAACTACCATCCCATCAGTCTGACGAGCTTGATCTGCAAGGCCATGGAACGTATTATCATGGAACTTATAAACAAAGACATTGGCAACCTTCAAACACTGGACCCCACCCAATTTGGGTTCATGAAGGGCTGATCTTGTCTCATGAACCTGATCAACTTCTTCGAATCAGTCTCCAGAGCTGTGGACAAGGGTAAGGTGGTTCACACAGCCTACTTTGATCTCGCCAAGGCTTTCTACACTATCCCCCACTCTGGAATTATAGATAAACTTACTAAACTGGGCATTAATCCCTACAATCCCTACATCATTTGATGATTTGCAAACTGGCTTACTGACAGAACGCACACTGTAAAAGTAGCCGACTCCAAATCCACCTTTAGACAAGTGACAAGTGGTGTACCGGAGGGTTCTGTCCTGGGACCACTCTTGTTTGGCATCTTCTTCTCTGAAGTACAGGCAACAGTAAGGGAGTCTGGCTTACAAAGTTTGCAGATTACTGCAAGTTGGGAGCCATTACTGAATCCCCAAATGATGTGGGTATACTACAAAAGGGCCTTACAGGAACAGATGCCTGGTGCCAGAGCCATGGACTCAAGCTAAATGCCAAAAAATGTGTAGTTGTCCCCTTTGGGAAAATCCACGTACCTGTGAACTACCACATAGGTGGCAGTACACTAAACACTAAAAGTGTGATAAGAGACCTAGGAACACAGGTAGACAGTGGTCTCACCTTTGATAACCACATAGCCACAACAGTTAGAAAATCTTTCTACGTGGCACACCTCATCACTAAGGGCTTTTCATCCAGAAAAAAGGAGGTCATTATCCCTCTGTACTCATCCCTCATTAGACCCATTATAGAATACAATGCCCAGTTTGGTATGTACCTCACAAGACATCTGCAACAACTAGAAAGGCCACAGAAATACCTCACAAAAAGAATCACAGGCTAAAGCAGATGCCTTATGCTGACCATCTAAAGAAACTCCAGTTATACTCTGTCACATATCGTCTACTCAGAGGCGATCTCTGCTTAACATACAAGACCATGTCAAACCCAGATTTATTGGATATGCTACACTTAAAGAAATCCCAATCCCTCCGAGCCACATGATGCAGGGATCTTAACCTTGTCACCACGATGAATAAAACATGCTGGAGGGATGGGTTCCTGACCCAGAGACTCCCCGTACTCTGGAACAGGCTATCCATACATGTCAGGCAAAGCGCTTCAATGGCCCTCTTCAAGAGGAACCTTGATGATTGGATGGGAGATAGGAAATTCAGCCCGGGGATCACATCAGTAGCCCTGCTAGACAGGGGTCCAGGAAAGTAAATATTTGTGGGAAGCAATAGCCAGGGAATCATTATGGCTAGGCTTGTATAGGCCCTAGGGCCGATAGCCTAGTACCTACCTATGAACCTATAGTAGATATTTAACATTTTGATCAGAAACATCAGGATGTAGATAGTGTGCAAAAGATGTTTACCCCACATTTGTTTTGCTTTAGGAATTCTGTTGTAGGTTTTAACTGACAAAAGCAGCAACAATGGATGCATTTATGAAGAGAACCTCATTAAAAATGTATGTGCTGCCCACTTCATTTTACACTTTTCAAGATGTTATATGTTTGTAATTCAAATGAAATTTGTATAAGGTAAAGTACTGTTTATTTTCTGTTATTACAATTTACTTATAATTTATTATTATTATTTTTTTCATTTTCGTTCTATTGAATATTAGAAAAAACATTAGAGGAACTACTTTTCGGGAATTTGAGTAATACATTTATAGAATAAAGTATTTAAAAACTCTCCACTTCTAAATTATAACAGGATGCAAATGCATCTTCATAAAATACATTCATTTTGTAAATGATGTTGTCAGATAGGGATTTCAGTTGGTTGTGCATTAACTGCAGTACTAAGTGTAGAAAGACACTTGACCTTTGACCTTGTACCTAAGTGTACATCTAAGTATACACTTTTAACAGAATAAACAACACCCCCTTGTGAAAGTGCCTACATCGCAGTATCTTAAAAACATATTGCACTAGTGTCATATGGTAGGTATGGCAACTATCAAGATCATTTTCCTGGTCAGAAATTGGGAAAGTGCAGACAACATCTGTTATGTGACACAAATAACTGCAAAGGGATACTAGTAGATATTAATTCATGAACATTTGGTGACTATGATGCAAGCAGACATATAAGAATGATTGTTTTGATAGCAGATTTATTTCTATAAACAGAAATGTTAGGATTTCCTGAACATAACCTTTTCAGTGATCATGATTTTGCTCTTTTTTAGGTGACAAGAAGTAAATTTGCAAAGACGGCAAAATATGAGGACTTACAGCAATGCTTGCATGAAATGAAAACACACTGTGTGGATAACTATGTCACTGACCTTGCAATACCAAGGTGAGGAAACATAACCGGCCTAGAGCTATGCACATTAGGCATTTCTGTGTAAAAGATCTGCCTATATACTATCTGTGTCTCTTTTACGATACTGTATTATTCAGTTCTGTGTCAGCTGAGTCTTGGCTATGATAAGTACAAAACAGCAAGAATCACCAGACAGTATGACTTGAAATTATTACATATTTTTCTTTTTTTAGTGACTTTCATGCATGTGTAGTTAACATATTGGTTTGCCAGTGTGGGCTAGGATTTAGTAGTCATTTTGTAAAACCTGCCCTAAGCCTACATATTTTGCATAGTCCAGTCCGCCCACTTCAACCGCAGGACTGGTTTGCTACAGGCAACAGTTTCTCAACACCTTTAAGACTCTCCAAGTCTCTTAACATGTCTCCTTTATTACCCATAATGCACCATGATCTCACTTCTCTCCAGATCCCGTTTGCCTCATAGAAGTAAGCACTGGGAAGCATTCACAAGGTCACCTTTGTTGGGTTTGGAAGCTTTATCTTTAGTTTTTACAACAAATGTTCATTAATAAGGACAGATCTTATCATTTAGATAGTTTCAATTACTACTAGCAAATTCTGGTTAGAGTAGTTGTGGCTACTAGGATTAGTTACTTGTTTAATCCTAGCTCCTGCTAAGTCACCATTCTGGTTTGTGGTACTGTAACTAAATTTACTGTTTTTCTACTACTTTTTTGTATAAATGCTCTGTATATCTCCAATGGGAACAATATATCCACAAGTGAAGACATCCTTTACTGGATCTCATACAGTATTACCAGTGAAATAGAACAGTCATCATAGGTGATGTGAACATTAGTTGGAGTACTTTCACATCTAACCATCCTCCTTGTAGCATCAGCCTTCATGGCTTCAAACAGCTTATTACGTCTCCTACTTGCTATAACAAATCCTTGGATACTAGTCCTGTTCTTGACTGGATTCTGGTCTCTGATCCTTGCATCAAGAACCATTAGAAAATCCCTTAATGATCACTGTCCTACATATGCTATCAGATGAAGCACTCACCATGCCAAACAAGTGTACAGAAATAATCATAATCTCTCAAAGCTTAACTCTGAATCATTTTCAGCTGCTCTGAACTGAGCTAGACTATTTCAGTTTATTTTTAAGCATCCTAAACAGCCTTGCAATACCACATAAGAAGTGGGTAAAATCCAACTTTGCCCCTTGCCTTACTAATCAGAGTACAAGTTTTATGCAAAGTAGAGACAAGGCAGGGAAAGAGTGGCAGAAACTTAAAACTCCTTAAAACCTACAGCACTTTAAAGGACTGTGTAACTTTACCAAAAAACAAGTCAACATTGATAAGAAACAATACTATTTTGACTTACAAAATAACCATAGATATAATACCCCCCTAAAATTCTGGTCAGCCATTAAATAAATTTAAATCCAGGAATTAATAATGTTCTTAACCTTTGTCCCAATAATGCCCCCTTAGAAACAACCAGAATGTTTAACTTGTACTTCACTGATAGCATAACTGCTGTCACCAATAAATCATTACCTGACTCCCCGATCCATGTCTACTTCCTTTCAGTAATACCCCCACCCTCACACTAAAACCACCTTCATAAAAAAAAAATATATATTATCCCAACTTAAACTCTACTCATCCTCTGCAGACAACCTTCCTACTGAACATCTCAAAATTGCTGCTAACGCCATCGCCTATCCCGTGTCCTTCCTTATACACAGGTCAGTACAGGAATCTTATATTCCTGCCATATGGACAGAAAATGCCATATCTTCCCTCCCCACAATAATGGCACTTGTTCTGAGATATGTAATTTCACACCCATTGTCATCATATCCCCCCTTCTCAGAAATATTGGAAAAATGTGGCCACAACTGAAACAATTACTAACCAATATTCCACATGGCTTTAGACCTGTCCATAGCATGACAACTATTCTCCTTATTTTTATAGATAACATAAATAAAGCCAGGTATAGAGGTAAAGTCATATATCCCTTATTTCTAGACTTATCTAAAGTTTTTGACTCTGGTATGTGCCTCTCATAAATTCTAGCAGCCATAAATCAATAGGCTACTAGCTAACTGGTGTCCAGTTGCCCAGCCTGAGTTACTAATCAAGTAATCTACCTGCCAAACAGGAACTAACAATTGCTACACTGAATGTAGGTACACTGACAGGACCCAGCTTGGAAGATGATGCCCTGATGGTAAGGGTGAGACTGTGCATTCTGTGTATTCAGGACACAAGGTAGAAGGGCAGTGCATCAAAGTCCCACTGGTAGGTTTGGAACTTCTGTATGGTACAGAAACCTGGGCAGTGAAGGCAGAGCAGCTGTAGAAGCTATAAGTGATGGAGTGCATAAGATGAGTGGCTGAATGCACACTGTGAGAGCGATGAAGAAATGATGACACAAAGTAGAATCCACAATGGTGTCAATTGCAGAGAAGATCAAAAAGAGCAGATTGTGGTAATTTGGTCACATGTGCAGAAAAGCAGAAGATGGTTTGGTAAAGAATATTTGGGAGATACAGGGAAAAAAGCAGCAAGAAACAAGGACACAGCAATGATGTGAATGTGTTGCATGACAGAAGACCTGCGATAGTCAGGCATGAATGTTGAAGAAGGTAGGTGAGCGACACTGAAGCAAGAGAGGTGGCAACAGTTAATGCAACACCCCAACCCCAGATAGATAATGGGTAGAGGAGGTTGATGATGATGAAGAGTGAAAACAAGAAATACAGTATAAGAACAGGAAAGAGGTGGCATACTAAATAAAAGGGCAAGTAAGGAAAACAGTACATAGCCAAACACAAAACAAAGTGATCAAATGCATATCGGTACATAACTTGAGGTTCCGTTGAGTTGATTTTGCTATGTTGACAGGTTTATCAATTTGACATTGGCTAAAAAAAGCACTATTGGGTTGGACAAAGCCTTAGCCAGTGTTCAAAAGCCTGTTGGGGAAAGGTGCAGAACATCCTTGGCAAATCAATGTGGTCTGGTGACCATGTCTTCCCAAGATGACAAATATTAGATCCCCTTAGAATGACACCAAAAAGACAGTCAGTTGTTGAAATTGATCATTTTTTGCTCATATTGTGGCATCCTCCTCAATGATGGTAATATGCTACTCAGGGTGAGGTTCATACTAGCCTGAGACACATAGTTTGAAAGCTCCATAATATCTCTCTTTATATAGTCTAGGGAGGTACTTATCAGGTCATTTACACCTACATGGATTATAATGGAACCATACTGCTACCTGTGGCATAACAACTTGAGTATGTGCATGATTTGGCAGATCCTGGTTCTAGATAAGAATATAATAGTTATCCTCTCATTGTTCAGCCTGGTTAGAGGGGCTTCAATATATAACACAATGGAGTCCCCTGTAACAAGAGTCTTAGGAAGTGTGCATGCTTGCTTTAGGGACTTAATGTTTTGGGCTCTACTGACAGTGGCTGCATGTGTGGTGTTGGGTGCTACACCCCTGAGTGTGGCTGCATGTGTGGTGTTAGATGCTACACCACTGAGTGTGGCTGTATGTATGGTGTTAGGTTTCACACCACTGAGTGTGGCTGTATGTGTGGTGTTAGGTTTCACACCACTGAGTGTGGCTGTATGTGTGGTGTTAGGTATTACACCACTGAGTGTGGCTGTATATGTGTTGGTAGGTGTTATACCACTGAATGTGGCTGTTTGTGTGGTGTTAGGTGTCACACTACTGAGTGTGGCTGTATGTGTGGTGTTAGGTGTCACACCACTGAGTGTGGCTGTATGTGTGGTGTTAGGTGTTACACTACTGAGTGTGGCTGTATGTGTGGTGTTAGGTGTCATACCACTGAGTGTGGCTGTATGTGTGGTCTTAGGTGTCACACAACTGAGTGTGGCTGTATGTGTGGTGTTAAGTGTTACACCACTGAGTGTGTCTGAAGGTGTGGTGGTAGGTGTTACACCACTGAATGTGGCTGCATGTGTGGTCTTAGGTGTCACACCACTCAGTGTGGCTGTATGTGTGGTGTTCGGTGATACACCTCTGAGTGTGGCAGTAGGTGTGGTGTTAGGTGTTACACCACTGAGTGTGGCTGTATGTGTGGTGTTAGATGTTACTCAACTGAGTGTGGCAGTTTGTTATTTATAGGTTCATAGGTTCATAGGTTGGTACTAGGCTATCGGCCCTAGGACCTATACAAGCCTAGCCATAGCCATTCCCTGGATATTTCTTCCCACAATATTTACTTCCCTGGACCCCTGTCTAGCAGGGCGGCTGACATGATCCCCCGGGTGAATTTCCTATCTCCCATTCAATCATCAAGGTTCCTTTTGAAGACGGCCAAGGAGACACTCTGCTTGACATGTATGGGCAGTCTATTCCAGAGTATGGGGAGTCTCTGGGTCAGGAACCTATTCCTCCAGCATATTTTATTCATTGTGATAACAAGGTTTAGATCCCTGGAGCATGTGATAAGTGGAGCATGTCCAACAGCTCAGGGTTTAACATGGCCTTGTATGTTAAGCAGAGATCACCTCTGAGTAGACGATATGCCGCAAAGTTTAGGTGGAATTTTTTTAGACGGGCAGCATATGGCATCTGCTTTAGGCCTGTGATTCTTTTAGTGAGGTATTTATGCGACCTTTCCAGCTGTTGCAGATGTCCTGTGAGGTTCATACCAAATGGGGCGATATACTCTATAATGGGTCTAATGAGGCATGAGTACAGTGGGACAATGACCTCCTTTTTTCTGGATGAAAAGCCCTTAGTGATGAGGTGTGCCACATAGAAGGATTTCCTGACTGTTGTAGCGATGTGGTTATTGAAGGTGAGGCCACTGTCCACCTGTGTCCTTAAGTCTCTCATCACACTTTCGATGTTTAGTGTACTGTCACATATGTGGTAATTCATGGGTACGTGTTTTTTTCCAAAGAGGATAACTATACATTTCTTGGCATTAAGCTTGAGCCCATGGCTCTGGCACCAGGCATCTGTTTCTGTAAGGCCCTTTTGTAGAATATCCACATAATATGAGGATTCAATAGCTCCTCCCAGTTTACAGTCATCTGTGAACTTTGTTAGCCAGAATCCCTTAGTGTTGGCCCGTACTTCAGAGAAGTAGATGCCAAACAAGAGCAGTCCCAGGACTGAACCCTGAGGTACTACACTTGTCACTTGTCTGGAGCTGGATTTGGAGTTGGCTACTTTTACAGTCTGGGTTCTGTCAGTAAGCCAGTTGGCAAGCCAGCGAGTGACATAGGGATTTATGCCCAGCTTAGTAAGTTTATGTATGATTCCAGAGTGGGGGATGGTGTTGAAGGCCTTGGTGAGGTCCAGATAGGCTGTGTGGACCGCCTTACCCTCGTCCACAGCTCTGGAGACTGGTTTGAAGAAGTCAATCAGGTTCAGGAGACAAGATTGGCACTTCAGAAACCCAAACTGGTTGGGGTCCAGGTGTTTGAAGGTTGCCAATGTCTTTGTTTATAAGTTCCATGATAATGCGTTCCATGCCCTTGCAGATCAGGCTTGTCAGAATGATGGGGTGGTATTTCCTAGGATCCAAGGTGGATCCCCCCTTGTGGAGTGGGATAACTGTAGCTGTGTGCCACTCAGTGGGCACGAAGCCTGAGGTGAGGCTTTGATTAAACATGACACTTGGGCGAGGTGCCAGTTCATTTTGTAGTTCATGTAGTACACAGCCCGGGATGTCATCTGGTCTCATGGATGCTGTATTCTTAGCTTTGAAGAGTGTGGTTTCTACCTGTGTGGCCGTGATTATCGGAATTTGGCAATCCTTTGGTATTGAGCTGGGTCCTTTAGGGGGTGAGAGGGGGTGAAGTTGGCATTAAATCGATCTGCCAGGATATTGGCAATATCCTTGGGATCAGTATATTTAATGCCATTCTTTTGTAGCTCACAGCAGATCTGAGCATTGCCATTTATATTCTTGACATAACTATAGAATGCCTTGTGGTTGTCTTTGGAATCTTTGGCAATTTTATTTTCGTAACTAGCTTCTGAGGATTTTATGAGGGATCTCAGCTTCTTACTGAGGCTGGTGAGGGAATTTTTTGCATCCTGGGATTTTCCTCTTTTCTGCAACAGTTTCTTCCTTCTGTTGTATAGTTTGTTTATAACAGGGGACCACCAGATTGGCTTCCTTTTTTTGGAGGAGAGCATCTTGGTTCTGTTTGGGATGGTACGATTCATGCACGAGTGGATGTGCTCATACAGTGCCTTAGTGTAGGATTCAGCAGTTGAACTTTCAGATCCCGTCTGCATGGGTGTCATGACGTTTGTCACTTCTGACTTCAGTAGCATGAAGTTGGCTTTGGAGAAGTTTTTTACGGAGGTTTCCTTACTGGAGGGGTGGGGGTGGGATGTGGATATTAAGGGTGATTTGCTTTCGGTCAGACCTGACCAATGATGGGGTGACCACTGGTGTGGAGTATCTATCTCCCATGTTGGTAATGACCAGGTCTAGGATATTGGAGCCCCTGGTGGGACAATGGATTAGTTGATCCAGGGCGTTGGAATTTATGAATTCCAAGAACCGTTGGGAAAAGGTGTTGGTATCTGAGTAGTTTTCCCAGTTAATGGCATGGTAGTTGAAATCACCCAGTATTAGGGTGTTTGGTTGTATCTTAATATTTTCCAATATGTTTAGAAAGGTGTAGTGAGAATATTGGGGCATGGTGGGAGATCTTTAGCAAGCTACAGTTTAGATTTCAGTCTTACCTAGTGTTAGTTGCACCTGGAGAATTTCAGATGCATTGTGTTGGGCAGCTAGCCTGGAGGTGTGAATATCCTTGGTGAATATGGGCATTCCTCCACCCTTAGTGTTTCGGTCTTGGTTTTGTGACCAAAAAGTGTGGTAAGAGTTGTAGCCTGGTATTGCAGGGGTGCTCTCTGGAGCCTTGAACTATGTCTCAGTTACTGCACAGATATCGATGTTCTCCATTTTTAGGAGTGCCTTGAGAGAGTGCATTTTGAGGTTTAAATTTCTAGCATTGAGTAGCATTACCTTCAGATTTTGCAAGCTTGTATCTGTTACGGTGGTGGTTTTGCCCTTTGAACCTTGCCTAAAAAGGGAACTATAGGGCTGGCAAGAGCTTTAGCCAGTAACTTGAATCCCAGGGGTGACAGGTGCAGACCATCTCTGGCAAAGTATCGTGGTTTGTCGATCATGTCTTCCCAGGCAGACAGATACTGGATCCCCTTTGAATGACAACAGAAGCTTAGCCAGTTGTTGAAGTCAATCATTTTGTCCTTATACTGTGGTATCATTCTGGGTGAAGGCAGGATGCTACTCATGGCTAGGGTCATATCTGCCTGGGCCACATGATCCGAGAGCTCTTCCATGTCTCTTTTCATGTAGTCCAGGGAGGTACGTCTCAAGTCATTCACTCCAACATGGCAATGACAGAGTCGTATTTGTGCTTGTTATGGAGTGACTTGAGTGCATGCGTTATGTGGCGGATCCTGGCACCTTACAGGCAGCTGACTGTAATTTTCTCCTTATTCAGCCTGGTGAGTGGGAAATCAGTGTGCCTGACTATAGAGCCACCTATGACTAAAGTGTTGGGTACATTGTCTTGCCTTAGGGGCTGTTGTTGGGTGGCACACTGGTGTTGTGAGCTATGTGTCACTTTGGTTGTGACTGGTGTTTGTTTGCATTTCAGCTTCGGAGGTCCTTGTTGCTTGGGCAGGTTAATGTTAAGGGCCTCCACATATGTGGGTTTAGTGTTGCTCTGTGTGGGTTTTGATGGTGTGGGTTTTGAAGGGCTATGAGTTGCTTGAGGTGTTAACCTTCTCCTCTTGACTGTCTAGCACAATCTTGGCCGGAGAGAGCTTTGCTTCCAGTTTGGCTATGTAAGTGCATCTCTCGCAGGTTGTAGTGTTGGGTGGTAGGAGGAAATGGTTGTCTGTGTACATGAGGCAGTTGCCTCATTGCCCCAGTATGCCCAGATTCATTTATTTGTTTATTTATTTCCAGTTTGATGACCAGGGAGGTCCACTGGGATCAAGGAGCCTGTTTTCAGTGGAGGCCTGGGGAGAAAAGCTCCATATTACATAGTAAAAACAGTACAATTAAGCAAATTTTAATATTATAAAGTAGAACTAAGCAAAGTATAACAGCAAAATAGATGAATATACATTAATACATTTATGTGATTACAGAATAGAGAAGTAGTACAGGGTTTAAGTTGTACAGAGGTTGTAACCATCAGTGAATGTATACAAACTAACATTTATAAGATGGCAGTAAATAAGATTAATCCCAGGAAAGGGGAGAATAAGGTGGGAAGTACATTAAGTACAATGAGTGCATTAGTGTAATAAGCAGGTTAGGTAGGTAGATGTGGTGTTAGGTGTTACACTACTGCGTGTGTCTGTATGCGTGGTGTTAGGTGTTACACTACTGAGTGTGTCTGTATGTGTGGTGGTAGGTATTGTACCACTGAGTGTGGCAGTATGTGTGGTGTTAGGTGTTACACCACTGGGTGTGGCTGAATGCATGGTATTAGGTGTTACACTACTGAGTGCGTCTGTATGTGTTGTGGTAAGTATTATACCACTGAGTGTGGCAGTATGTGTGGTGTTAGGTGTTACACCACTAAGTGTGGCTGTATGTGTGGTGTTAAATGTTACTCGACTGAGTGTGTATGTATGTGTGGTGTTAGGTGTCGCACTACTAAGTGTGGCTGTATGTGTGGTGTTAGATGTTACTCGACTGAGTGTGTCTGTACGTGTGGTGTTGGATGTTATTTTTTTCTGAGTGCCTTTGGGCATGCTGAGGCATAGCTTTGACAGCCAGTGGACTAGATGATCTTTGTTGTTTGTATTTTCATAAATATGGAAAAAGGGCCATAAGACAATAAACAACAAACAGCATTTTGTAGTAAGAGAGGTGTAGTTTAGAATTGCACCTGTAGAAGCACACCTAGAAATGGGTAAAAGGAAAAAAAAGATTTTAGGTCCGATGACAGCATAGACTTTTGCCTCCTAGAGGGTTAAGCAAACCAATTAATATGTGTAAAAGTAAAACCAAAACAGCATTTAGTCCAGTTGTCGAAATGACTAGTGTGGAAGCAGATATGTGGTAGAAAATAACAATGTATGGCAATTAAATGATCACAACTTAATCTCACTCCACATTTGCAAAATAAAAAAATAAAACAAAAACCCAAGTAGTTAATTGAAGATGAGAAACGTAAGCATGTGTTTTAAATGTTTTTTTTTTCTTTTACTAAGTGTGTACCTACAACCCCAAGGTGACACTATATACGTTCTAATACTGACATCACTCAAACTCAAGCTTACAAGAGTTAAGAAAATACTTCCTTACACCAAAAGTCAAAGATCTTTCAGTTAATGTATGAGTACTGGCAATGAAAAAAGAGTCAGTGTCATGAGCTGAGAAGTACACAAAGTGAATACATTTCCACTAATCAAATTCCACATTCCTTAAAACAACATCCAACAGAAATAGACTTCAAATAATATGATTAGCCACCCATATAAACTGAATTTCAGCAGAGAGAATGGAAGGCTTATCATACAACATCATTTGAGGAAATCCTGTTATATGTCTGGTCTGTGTTGTCATATGCTAATGGGTCTTTGTGTTCAGTACTTACAAGCTCTAATAAGGAATTCTATACTATCTAAATGATCCCAAGACATTTCAAAACCTGCTTTTGTTACATTCGCTATCAAGGTGTTTTGAGGCAGATGGCTTCTGATTTCTAGGAGGTACATATCACTTTAGAGTCTTTGGGATGAAGTGGATCTAAGTATAATGCAATTATGAGCAAAGTGTTTTAAGCGATATATTTGGACTTTGATTGTTTAGCCAGCCCCATCCTTTGATGAATTACAGTTATAATCCCTACACAGAATGGACTTCATAGCAAATATAGCTTCCTTATTATTTATTTATTTTGTTTGTTGACTAAAATAGTCCTTCTGATCAAAGACCATTTTCAGAGAAGGCTTAAAGAGAAAAGCACTAGAATCTAGTCTTTGCAATAATGAAACAGCAGAGCTAGCTCTCTCTCTCTTTATATATATATATATATATATATATATATATATATATATATATATATATATATATATATATATATATATATATATACATATATGGATCTACTTTGTTTCATTGAATCTCATTTCACTGATTTTCATTTCACCCCGACCGCATCTCTGAAAACACAAATTAATGAAAACTCATTTCATTGAACTGAACTTAGTATATATGGCACAGTGTAAAGTACTGTAAGGCAAGTTAAAAGGTATATGCCCTTTTCCCCACTGTAGTGCGTTCCTGGAGTTTGTATATATAGTTAGGAGGGATGTGGGGGGCACAACACCCTACATTGGGGGTGTGGGAGGCGTAGCCCACCACCTTCTTTGTTTTATATTGTATTTTACCAAAAACGTAAAAACAATACATTTTAAACAATAGACATGCATAGTTACAACACCAATGACTAACTCTGTCCAGAAGACAATATGTACTCAAACTAACTGGGGGGCTATGTCCCCCGCACCACACAATGTGTGTAGGGGGGTTGTGCCCCCCCTAACTAAATATACTAAGTCCAGCATCGCACTACAGTGCAGTTATATTTTACCTAGGCATGATTATTGAAAAGGGAAATGTCTTTGTACATATAGTCATAGGGAGTAGCAGTTTTAGTTAGTAAGTAGGACAGTTTGAATGGGTAAATTAAATGATTACAGATGCAGGTGCAGTGCCATTTAAAGGTTAGGTACATTTGATTTTGTGTAGGAAGGGACTTAGAATGGATTCTGCTCTGAAGTCAGGAACATCACATACCTCTCAACTGTACAGATTTTTACAGAATGTTCAGATTTTTGCCTCATATTTTTGGTCTGTTTTTCATAAAACTGTGGTTTTCTGGCAAATTAATGGCAAATCATTAAAGACTGAAGTTTAAAAATAATGAGAGACATTTGAGTTTCAGAGTTCATACCATTCAGAAAATCCATGCCAATGTAAAACCTGTTATTCTATCAACTTTCTAAGTTTGTAAGAGCAATATTTAAAAATTGTCACTATTCTGGGAGCTTTGTTCTACTTTTATTTATGGCTTTGTCCAGATTTCTTGCTCTAAGAATTTGAGCGATATGAGGAATGATGGATACAGATTTGATTTAGCTACTTCTTGAAGGTGTTGGTTGTAGGATATTAACTATCTATTGTGTATTTAATTATTCTAAAGGTACTAGTTAGATAGACATTTGTCTGGTTTCTTAAAAGAGTTTATGTAGAGTTTTTTTAACTGATTGAGAGAGAGTGTATTTGTCAATTCTGACTAGTGGGTTCTGTTAGAAATGTTTGTGGCGTATTCATCTCTTTTATTGTGGGCTTGCTCTAGTTTATATAGTTTTGTTTTGGGGATGTTTGTGAAAGTCAGAGAGACTAAACTAACTCAAATCTGACAAGGAATGAAACTGATAGGTTGGTGACTGAATATCTTCAAGTAATATATTTAGCATTAGGGGTGAGCTCACAACTTTAAATGACTGAATCTTTCATCAGGTAATAGCTAGCTCTTTAAAGGGAACCTAGGAGTTAATTGACCTGCAGTGAGAGTAGAGCATGAACTTCTAATTTTAAGATGGTACTGTAGAATACTTATATTGTTGCTTGAATTCATTTGCTCATTAATGGTCCTATTTACAGATGTAATTTGCATTTTGACAGCAGATGAATACATTTATAAATCCAACCTAATTCTCAGCCCTTCCTGTTCTTCCAGACTTGCTTCATTCTCTTCTTGAGTCATATCTCACTGCTTCACAGTCTCCAAGATCCTAAGGCTCTCCTAACTCCTTTTCTGTTTCTATACCATATTCTTAAGCTACTCCTCAGGCTGTGATGACTCTATTCTTCTTAACTCTTTCACTATCTTCCTGCATCACTAACTCCTCTGCTGTCATTTTCCTAACTGAAACCAACATTTTATTTTTCATGTACTATAACAGCCAATGTCATACATTGCACTAGCTATATACTATTTTTGTACACTTTATTTACTCATAGGCTGTGTATATGTTGTAAGAATGACTAAAATTGCTTATAATGATATAACTCTATAGAACTGTCCAGATGTGAAGTATATCTTGTAACCTAGCTTACATTCTATCAACTTATTTTTATATAGTATTCTTCATGTCGCTTGTATTGATTTTGGACTATACTGTATCTATGTTGTACTGTATGTGGAGCTTTTCTCCCCAGGCCTCTGCAGAAAACGGGTTGTATAGACTCAGTCAGACCACCCTGGTAAGCAAATGTCAAATAAATAAATAATAAAATAAATATATTGTACCAGAGAATATAATGCTTGTTGTCAAGTCATAATATAATGCATTTTCGAGCCCTAACAATGTAAACCATGTATTAAGGCAGTTGTGTGATTATAAGCTATACACAATCATACATTTTTCATTAATTTGATTTCCAAAATGATCATTTTCACTTTAGTCCTGTCAGAAAGTATGGTCTGTGATAAAAGATGCCTACAATAAAAGATCTTGAAATACAGCCTGATTGCATCCCTACAAAACATTGGCACAACTGAGCAGGAACATTTTATTTTTCAACAGATCTGGTTATGAATAGGAAACTGAGAGACTGTGTTCGAAGTTAAGCAAGATCCAGTAAAGGTGTAAATGTCGAAAATATACAGTGTTCCATGCCGTATACGAGAATGCATTTTGAATGATGTTTGCATAGATGAGTTCGCCAGTCGTCTTTCTATCGTTCTTTTCTTGCTGTGCATTTTGCATGGTACTGGTAGAAGAGAGATGAAAATTAAAAGTAAATATTTAACTTTTTGTAGATTAATTAGTACAGGAAAACCACATTCATCACTGACTGGTATATTCTAGCTTTTTGGAAAAAAAAAAAAAAAGAGGGCAAGGCAATAGTAAATGTATGGTTTCAATTTAGCACCTCTCTTTTAAGACTCGGAATCATTAGGCAAAGTAAATTATAGCACAGAAAGTGTAATTCTCCCTCTTGTCAGATGTCTGAACAGTAATGATTGGCAGGAACATGGTTTATGTTATTTTTATATATTATTTGTACAGACATACATTGGACCACTTGGGGCCCCTTTTTTAGCCATAACATACTTACAAATTCAAATTAGATAAATGTTAAAATGTTATACGTAGTATTGTATAACATTAAAGCTGAGGAAAGTATCAGCCTATTACTTTAGAGAAAGATACCATTCAGTGCTTTGCAAAGTGCAGATCATCTGATGCATTATATGTATAGATGAACACATTTTAAAAATATATATTATTGGAGTTAAAACTTTTGACCTTTTGTAAATAATAACTTTGATCTGACTTGAGAATGAAGATGAAGCAGGTGACGGCCCTGGTTTTTACGGATTTTTACATGTGGAAACCAGATAAGAAGGCTGGTCTGTTGGCCTTTTTCAGTGTTGACGTACAAATACTTTTAGTATTTGTAGTTCTCATAATGCTCAGTGCAGAATACAAGATAATACAGTGGCAAGAATTTTGCCTGTAACAAGTTTAAAGCTGGCAATGAGTGATAAGAATATATTCCATGACCATAAAAAAGTCCACAAAAAACTAGGAGCATTATTCAGAAATAAGCAACTTCTCACCAAAGCAGCAAAGATTTCAATAGCAAATTCCCACCTTATCTCCACCCTACTTTATGCCTCTCCAATGTATACCAACCTAAGGCAATGCAGTCTAGAGACCTGCTACAACAAAATTGCCAAATTTGCCACAGGGGCATCCTAACGTAGTCACCACTGTCTCTCACTTGCTGAACTGGGCTGGCTTGAACTCCCTCACCTCCTTCAATGGTATCAACTCTCACTCGCCCACAAACTAGTAAACCATCCACTAAATGTCCCATCCCTCCAGAATCCACTCCAACCCTATCGCACCACCAGATCACTAAGATCCAGCAACAAAAATCACTTGCAGATCACTAAAGCCAATAACTCTGCTGGTGAAGCACTATTCTCCTGCACCATAGTCAAATTATGGAACACCCTCCCACCCACAATTACCTCCATACCATCATGCACCCACTTCAAAACTTTACTAAAAGCGCACCTAAAAACATGCTGGCTATGCCCTTGCAACTCCCACTCTAATATCACCCAACCCATCCAACCACTACCCTTCTTTCCACTACACTAACTACCTTGATTATAGCAAGCTCAGATGCTCATAAACCTAGTACTTATTATACAGCAGGAACTTCTTATTGTAACATTTGTTAATGTCTGTTATGTACTTCACAGATAAAGATTCTAGTTGTCTACTGATGTACTATGTTTTTCATCTGTAAATATGTTGTAAGTAATTGGTATGTAAATTGTTAATCGCTATGTAATCCAATGTAACTACAGTATATTTATTTTAACTGTGGAGCTTTCCTCCCCGGGCCTCCACTGAAAATGGACCTACGTCTAGTCAGACACTCCCGGTCAAAAAATATAAATAAATAAATAAATAAAATAAATAAAAAGGGGAAGTAACTAATAAAAGGTAAACCAGATCAAAGCTTGCTTTCTGCTAGTCTAATAGAAATTCATTTCAGGGTATAGTTCCAAGATGTACATATAATGAAGGCTAAAATAAGTCTAACTATACATAATCAGCTTGCAGTTAGATAAGTAAACCAGAGCTGCAAAACACATAGGGCAGGATTCACAAAGGCTTGCACGGAGTCTAAGAGTAGTGTAAGTCTCCATGCAGCCTTCGCGATCCAGGAACAGCCCAAAGTCTGTGTAAGAGACCAGCTAAAATGTCTCTTACACGGAGTGGGCGTGGATAAGCTAATCACCTCACTTGAGGCCGAATAGCATGCAAATGAGGTTGATTAGCGATCCAGGAAGCCCAAAACAGCCTGTGTAAGAGCTGTTCTAGCTGCAGAAATGTACTCAGTTGACAACTGAGTACGTTTCTGCAAAATTCACAACAGAGCCATGTCAGCTCCAAATAAAGGGTGCATATGTGTCAGGCAGCATGCCAATGGCCAAATATGTGGCCATTGGCAAGGTAACCTGATGCAAAAGTAATAAAAATATAATTTATTTTTTTCGGCGATCGCCGATGTTTAAACCCAGCGCAGCCCCGCGCAAACAGGCTGCACTGTATAAAACATAAAAATGAAGGTTATAAACCCACAAATTTGGGTTTTATGCAATACATGGATTTACAATGCAACATGGCCACCGTTTAGTGGTTGCTAAGGGGGGAAGCTGAGTCTAAGAGATGTAACTAAGCAGTAGTAGGCAATCTGATGCAAATGAGTGTTAGGATACTGAATTCCACTGCCACATAGCAAATGAGCACATTCTGAGTATAAGAGTTACAGAAGGGGGAGGAACAGAGTAGGAGATAGGTGACATCACAGGGGGGAATGGCAAAAAGAAATGCAGTTCATTGGAGGTCAGTGTTACATGACAGATGTCAGACACATATCATGGAAAGAGGAGTGCCACAACATAAGCATGGGAAAGTCAAGAAATGGAAGGTGTACACTGTTGCCTACACCATAGTTTCTTGCTGGGCATGCATGCGCACGTGTGCACGCCATGAAGCGCGAGTAAGACAGTGTGCGTGCGTGTAAGGCAGACTGAGCATGTGGGAGCATGTTGGGAGATGTTTAACACTGTTTGCGCGGGTGTGCGCGCATTTTAACCTGAATAAGCAGATTCTGAACCGTGTAAGCATGTGTGCATGCATGTAAGCCACTGTGAGCGTGTTTCTGCTGGTATACACACTGCTCCCCCCTGAGGAAACAGAAAGGAAAAAGGAAGCAACAGAATTAGTAGGAAGCTAGCAGGGAATACTGCTGGAGCTAGCAGGTGAAAACAATTAGAAGCAGGCAATTACACAGGCAGAATAGTAGCTCAGCCCAACACTTAAAAATCTGCAAACAGCAGTGCAAGATGTTTCTCTCAAGAGACACTGCAAGACAGGAGTAAGCTATTAGAAGTGAAAACTGAAAAAGCTGAACTCAGAGCAGAAATGTTAGGGGCTGCCATAGCTGTCATAATGAGACATAGGCGACTTCCTGAGGGTGGTGACAATGCAGATGGTGCCAGACAACCCACAGTGAGGAGACGGAGAAGAGTGTACAGGCCCAGGGTCACCTACCACTGGTTGCATGAGCTGGAGATAGTAGAGCGCTATAGAGTGGACAGTGACCTCCTGCAGCAAATAGTGGAGCTGTGCAGGCCACGCCTCACACACAGAACCAACAGAGGGGAACCCATCCCAGTGGAAACCAAGGTATGAGTTGGCCTAAGAATACTAGCAACAGGTACCTTCCAGAGACCAACTGGTGATATGATGGGGATATCACAGGCATCAGTATCCAGGGTACTGCACCAGTTCCTGGATGCCATGTCAGCACATGTCGGTGATTATGTATATTTCCCCAATGCCTGTGAGGTATTGGCCAGCAATATGCATCTCTTCCAGCAAATAGCGGAATACCCTGAGGTAGTGGGTGCAATAGACTGCACGCACATACGCATCAAAGCACCAGCCGGTGAGCAGGGTAGGGCCTACATTAACTGCAAGGGCTTCCCCTCCATCAACTGCCAGGTCATGTGTGATGCCCAGGGAATAATAATGAATGTGTGTGCTGGCTACCCTGGGAGCTACCATGATTCCCACATCTGGCATTTGACGCAGCTGTACCAGACATTTGCCAATGGGGACATCCCACACGGACACCTAGTGGGGGATGCAGGTTATGCACTGGAGCCGTGGCTGATGACACCCATCAGAAACGCACACACACCTGAACAGGAACGCCATAATGAGGCACACACACAAACACGTAATGTAATAGAGTGTGTGTTTGGGCTGCTCAAGTCACGGTTCCGGTGTCTGGACACATCTGGTGGAGAACAAATAGAGACACGGCCACTGCACAACGAATGTTGAAAACTCTAGCACTGTTTTGGGTTTTTTGTTTGTTTCTACACATCTGGTGGAGCCTTGCAGTACACACCAACTACATGTACCCAAATTGTCATGGTATGTGCTATGCTACATAATATGATCTTGCGAAAACAGCTGCAGCAGGACCAGCATAGGGCTGGGCCAAACAGCCCCCCACCATTGCCAAGTCCATCACAGGCAGAGCGTGACTCGGAGGAGGAACAACCTGAGCCTGCCCCAGTAGGCAGAAGGAGGTGTGCCCAGTATGCCCTGGCCTTGGCAAAGAGGCAACGCATAGCACATACACTGGCTCAGTAGAAACCCTGGGAATGATACCCCCTCTGACTCAGTCAAATAATAACAGGGATGCCTAAAACGACATGACCTGCTCACAAACATGTACAGGGAGTGTAATAAGTGCATCCAACAGAGGCAGCCCTGCAGCACCACCTGAGGCATGAATGCCATGTGTTAAGTAATGTAACACCATGTACTATATGCACACCTGAGGACCCTGACTAACATCCTACCCTCACCAAGCATCATGCCACAATATGACAATGAGATGATCAAGTGCAATAATGGCTGAAGTATTGCAGTTAGTCAAAGGGGATCCAATGTGTGCCAGCCTGGGATGAGATGCTGAGCATGACATGATACTCCACCTGCTAGGACTGGCGTGCACCTATCAGTGCAGGCCATATGGATACTGGCAAAGGCTGTTGTTACCCACAGCGTGCCCTGAATAGTTAAGGCTCAAAACACAAACCTACCTCCATAGGTATCAGAAGGGATAAGAACCTAGATGTAATGCTACCCAATGCCAGAAGTCGAAACAGCAAGATGCATGCAGTCTAAACTCACCCAGTATGGAGAATGTTGATATCTGTGCTGTAACATAAAACTGGGTCAAGGCTCACAACAGCACCCTAACACTACCAGGTTACACCTCATACTGTGCTGTACAGCCTCAAAACATGGAACAAGTTACAAAAGGAGGGTGACTAGCAATAATTGTCAAGGATAACCACACCCCCATGTTGGTCCCACAACAAGAAGCAGCATGGACTAGCCATGGTCAAGTAACAGTGGCTAAAACTGCCCCCCAGTTTATAGCCTGCTACAGACTACCGTCCCAACACCAGGAACTGCACCTGGCTTATGCTGGAATACATGAATATATCAAGTCCTCCAAACCACATTATATTGGGTGACTGAAAATACCCAGACATAGACTGGGAGCATTATACTAGCCCCAACACTGTAGGACAAAAGTTCGTAGAATCCATAAACCAAAATGCCCAGGAACAACGTACCACTCCCACAAGAGGGGTAAGCATACTGGATGTGATAATCAGCAACATGGGTACTGAATGGCAAGACGAGAAGTGTATTGCTCAGGGTAAAACCAGACCATAGAGTAATCACACTGGATATACAAATCCTGACCACAGTCCCTGGCCAGGAAACCACAGTGAAAAACATGTGTAAAGCAATATTTGCACTCCTCCAAACTGATGTGGAATCCATTAAAGGTCCTGTGCAGGTGCAAAATATGGGCCACACCTCAGAACCTGTAATACAGCCATTCCATGAACACTGCCAAGAATGCTTGGATTATGCAATCCTAAATTAAAACAAGACACAATGCCATACACGCAGGCATCTGGCATGGTGGACACCAGCCATAACCAAACCATGCAAGAGAACGAGGAAGCTACTACATGATAGAGCAAACATAAAAAATGAAATAATCACTGATCAGTAGTATGGCAATAAAATATGTCCACACATACAATCCACTAAGGCCAGCCACAACAAGTTGAATCTGTGAATCTTGAGGCAATGTTACACCTGCCCCAAGTACACAGACAGCCCCCAACTCCCCCCAAGAAATACAAATATATGTGAGAGATGCAACCATCTATCCAAACTGGAGGCTGAGCTCCCTCAACTCAGTACTCCCAAAACTAGTCAGGAGGAGAAGGTAACCACACACACCACAAACCCAGTCCCACATAGACCTATCACAACTGCAAACCAAAGACATAAACACAGAAAAACATTCCCGGAGGCCCGAATCACAAACACACCACACCAACAGAGGCCTCCAAAGCAGACACCCAATCAAACAACCTCCAAACATAGCACATGCAACACATAGTACACAAATCTGGTGTGCCAAACAGTCACAGGCCAGAATGAGAAACAACATGCCTGATACAGTTGTAATAGGTGACTCCATAGCGAGACACACTGCTGTCCCACACACCAGACTGAACAAGGGAAAGGGTACAGTAAGCTGCCTGTAGGCTGCCACAATACGCCACATAACACAAGTATGCAGGTCACCCCAAAGCAAGTAGAAATATGATGCAGTCATAGTCCATGCTGGTGTGAATGACCTGAGATGTACCTCCCTGGACTACATGAAAATAGACATAGATGAGCTCTCTGATTATGTAGTCCAGGCCGGTATGACACTGACCGTTTGCAGCATCCTACCCTCACCAAGAATGATGCCACAGTACAAACACGGAATGATCAGTTATAACAATTGGCACAATTACTGGTGTCATTCCAAGGGGATCCAATGTCTGTCTGCTTGGGATGTCATGCTTGACAAGCCACGCAGCTGTTCCAGGGATGGCTTGCACCTGTTACCCTGGGCGTCTGGATATTGGATAAGGCTTTTGCCACCTCCATAGAGCCTTTCGTAGGCAAGGCTGAAAAGACTAACCCACCACCCTACAAAACATAAGTTGAAAGAAACATAAGGGTAATGCTGACCAATGCCAGATGTGTAAACCCCAATATGCATGCTCCCGAGGCCATCCCCAGTATGGAGAACATCGATGTCTGTGCAGTGACAGAAACCTGCTGCAAGCCTCCTGACAGCACACCAGCACTACCAGGTTATACCACATATCATGCGTCATGGCCCCAAAACCTGGAACAAAACATAAAATGAGGGTGAGTATCCATATTCAGCACAGACACCCATACGTCCAGGTAACTGACAATGCACAAGGCATTGGAGTCCACCTATGTGCAACTAACCGTAGGCAAGACTGCTGTACAGTCTGTAGCATGCTACAGACCACACCCTCACACACAGGAACCCCACCCAGCTGTCCTGAAGACACTGGACAGTATGAATGTCCCACCAAATACCAAACAAGGCACTCACAAATTACCACATAGGTGGTAAACCATTATGTATGGAAGGAGTAATCAGGGACCTAGGGACACAAGTGGACAGTAACCTGTTATGTGACACTCACATTGCCAATGTGGCTAGGAAGACTGTCTACATTGGTCACCGTATCATGAAAGGATTCACATCTACGTCAACAGAGGTCATTGTGCCCCTATACTGTTCTCTTATCACACCCATAATCTAGTACAATGCCTCATATGGGATGTACCTTACCTGACACCTGCAGCAGTTAGAAAGACCTCAAAGGTACCTCACCAAGAAGATAAAGGGTCTCAAATATATGTCATATGCTGCCTGGCTGTAGACACCCCAGCTGAATGCAGTCACATACTGCCTACACAGAGGCATTGCATACCTGTTGTACAAGGCCATGTCCAACACAGGATTAATGGACATGCTCCACCCCAGAAAACTCAAAGCCATCGGAGCTGTGAGAGTGAGAGATGTCAACCTCAACACATAATGAAATAGGATGTGCTGGAGGGACAGATACATAACCCAGAGGGTCCCCACACCCTGGAACAGAATCCCACTCCATGTTAGGCAGAGCCCCTCACTGACACTCTTCAACAGGAATCTTGCCAAGTGGATGGATGGTCGTAGAGTTACACTGGGGGTCTTCACTGTGTCACGTCCAGACAGAGGCACAGCAAAGCAAATCATAAACGGCCATAATATTCACATAGCAAGGGGTGGCGAAAGCCACACACACTCTGGCTAGGCTAACAAATGCCCTAGGGTGGATAGCCTAGTATGAACCTATGAACCTATGAAGATACAAATTGTACAGGACACTAAGGAAATCCCAAGGCTTCCACAACTGATGGTAGGAACCGTGTTGGGAATTCACAGATCTGCTCTGAATCACACAAATATCACAAACAACATACCAAACACACACACATATTGCCAACATACATCCTGACAGGTGCAGTGCAAACCCCCCCCCCAGAATGCAAAATATCTATCCCAGAAGACTACTGGCCCACTGACATTGCAGATGCTGAGGTAACAGCCAGCATCTACAAAGCAAAACACACAACAGCAATGGTATGAGATGGTGTCCTGGGCTGAGTCCAACATGGACTCCAAGACAAATGGAATGCCAAATCACACTACTGCTCAATGTCAGCCTTACCACAGGATATGTACCCAAAGAGCAGTGTACAACAACAGTGGTCCTTCTCAACAAAGGTGTTGCCTGAATGGATACTGAAAACTACCACCCCAGAATCCTGAAAAGCTCGGTCTGCACAGCTATGGAAAGGATGAGCATGTTCCGCAGACATAAAGATATTGGTGACCTACTGACACTGGACCCTACCCAGTGTGGCTTTCTTAAGTGCAGATCCTGCCCCTAAACATGTTTGACTCATTTGAAACAGTCATTAAGGTCATTGATGAGGGCAATGTGGTCCACACAGCATAGCTGGACCTTGCAAAGGCTTCTATACAATACCCTACATGTTCATTATAGATATGCTCACCAGCTTAAATATAAACCCCTATGTCAGTAGAGGGGTTGCAAACCAGACCAAGGACAGAACAGACATGGTCAGACATGCTGCAGCCATGTCAGACTACAAACCAGATATAACTGGCATCCCACAAGGCTTGGTCCTGGGATCTCCCTCGTCTGGTATATATGTCCCTTAGGTACAGGCCAACATGGAAGGACTGTGTCTGAACATGTTTGCAGAGGACTACAAACTGCGCACCATATATGACCCTCCAGCTGACACAAGCATCCCACAAAAGGGCCACATAGAAACAGACAACTGGTGCCATAGCCATGTCAGCAAGCTAATTGCAGAAAAGTGTATAGTCAACCCCCGTGGATATACAGTAAGTGCCCACCAATTACCACATAGGTGTTAACCCATTATGTACTTAACATGTAATGAGAGACCTGGGGACACAATGTGATAGATATCCTGCATTGGACAAACATGTGGCTGTAGTGTTCATGGAAACATACTATATACCCACCTAACCATGTAGGTTGTCAGATCTAGATAAGAGGAGGTCATTGTGGCTCTGCAGTCATCCTTCATCAGCGTTACAATTGACTACAATAGCCCCTGTGGGATGTACCTCAGCAGACACCTCCATCAACTGTAAAGTTTCCAACAGTACCTCACCACGAGTATCAAAGAGCTTGCACAGATGCCATGTGTTGCCTGATTAAACAAACTGCAGCTACACACACTGCCATACTGCCCACCCAGAGGCAAGCTGTGGCTGATGTATAAAGCCATGTCCAAGCTGGTATCAATAAACATGCTGCACCTTGTACAATCTGAATGGCAATGAGCTATGCACATGAGAGACCTGAACCCCAGCACTGACTTACATAGGACAAGCTGTACTGCATGATCCATAACACAGAAGCCACCCCCACCCATGAATAAACTCCCAGTACAGGCTATCCATAGAGTCACTCATCGATTCTCCTCAAGAGGAATCTTGATGAGTTGATGGGAGATGGTAGCTTTACCCTGGGTATCACTGTTATGTCACAGGTAGACAGAGGCACAGTATACTAACCATGACATATGTCATGGCAAACTCCACTTACAATGTGTGTCGAAGGACAAACACACTCTCTGACTAGCATTAGAAATGGCCTAGGGCACATCGCTAGTGTTTGCAAATGTACACCTATGTTGTGGAATACACTACCAATGTTGGACAAGCCTGGTTTAAGTAGTTCATATCTGAACATAATGCAACATGGTCAGATGTGCACAACTGGCCCCTAAGCAGGCTGTTGTGCTCACTATGGAAATGTAAAGCAGTGATAGGACTAAAGCCCAGGATACTGCCCACCACAGTCAAAGTACTGAACCAGTACACTATACAGTACTACAGTGTTAGGTCAGTGTGAAAGGATGTTGACAACTGTATGCAAAGTATCCCATGCAAACCCTGCAGGCACAGCATAATCCCTGTTGTGTTCACACACAAAGCAGTTGGACAGTAACTACACAACATGACACACAACGCACAACCATAAACGGGAGATATTTGTTGAAGTTCACACTCATCCACAAATGTGGTGGGCTGCAAAGTTCAAGATATGGAAAGCTCACACTGGGCATGCTCACACACTTTGATAAATGAGACATATGTCAGACAACATGCCATGGGAAGGCTGAACTGGGCTTGCTCACACACCTAGGCCAAATCTCAGTTTAGCAGTTGGCCGCACATATCTGGTATTTGTACGTGTTATTCCAGGAACCAACCACATTACAGCAATCTGCCCAGTGCACACAGTTAAATGACTACAGAGACATACGTGATATAGTGGATCCCTCCCATATGCAAACATCTTCCACAGATACACAAGTTGTTCATATAAACAGGGAATGCTATGGCAATAAAGACCTGCAAACAGTCTATCAGCAACAAATAATGTGCATTTGACAATTAAACATATGAGTGTAGAGGTCAACACTAGGCTGTTTGCCCTAGGGAATGACAGCTTAGCCAGAGTGTGCTTGGCGTCTGCCTCCCCACAGGATGCACATTCCCCTTTCTAAACACTGATGATGTCAGCACCCTATAAGTACAGCAGGAGAAGAAAAACCTCCCAGTAATGCGAATAGTGCGCTCCGCTAATGTGTCCGTCTCACGTGTCATAACATAATTAGGTAGGGGTTTGAATCCTGCAAATGCTCTGTGTGAAGGAAATGTCCCTTTTGGCAACTGGGAAAATACACTACAGGATGCACATTTCCCTTTCTAAACACTGATGATGTCAGCACCCTATAAGTACAGCAGGAGAAGAGAAACCTCCCTGTAATGCGAATAGCATGCTCCGCTAATGCATCCATCTTGAGTGTCATAACATAAGCAGGTAGGAGTTTGAATCCTGCAAATGGCAAGTGTGTGTTTGGATGAGGGGGGTTAGTGTGTGTGAGGGAAATATCCCTTTTGGCAACTAGGAGAACAGACTACAGGATGCACATTCCCCTTTCTAAACACTGATGATGTCAGCACCCTATAAGTACAGCAGGAGAAGAGAAGCCTCCCAGTAATGCAAGTAGCGTGCTCTGCTAATGTGTCCATCTTGAGTGTCATAACATAGTCAGGTAGGGGTTTGAATCCTGCAAATAGCAAGTGTGTGTGCAATTGCGTGTGAGGGAAATGTCCCTTTTGGCAACTAGGAGAACAGACTACAGGATGCACATTCCCCTTTCTAAACACTGATGATGTCAGCACCCTATAAGTACAGCAGGAGAAGAAAAGCCTCCCAGTAATGTAAGTAGTGCGCTCTGCTAATGTGTCCATCTTGAGTGTCATAACATAGTCAGGTAGGGGTTTGAATCCTGTAAATGGCAAGTGTGTGTGTTTGGAGGAGGGGAGTTATTGTGTGTGAGGGAAATGTACCTTTTGGCAACTAGGAGAACAGACTACAGGATGCACATTCCCCTTTCTAAACACTGATGATGTCAGCACCCTATAAGTACAGCAGGGGAAGGGAAACCTCCCAGTAATGCGAATAGCGTGCTCTGCTAATGCATCCTTCTCAAGTGTCATAACATAGTTAGGTAGGGGTTTGAATCCTGCAAATGCTCAGTGTGTGTTTGAGTAGGGTTGGTGTGTGTGCAAGTCTGTGTGAGGAAAATGTCCCCTTTCGGCAACTGGGAAAACACAATACAGGATGCACATTCCCCTTTCTAAACACTGATGATGTCAGCACCCTATAAGTACAGCAGGAGAAGGAAAACCTCCTAGTAATGCGAATAGCGCACTCCGCTAATGCATCTGTCTCAAGTGTCATAACCTAGTTAGGTAGGGATTTTGAATCCTGCAAATGCTCAGTGTGTGTGCAAGTTTGTGTGAAGGATATGTCCCTTTTGGCAACTGGGAAAACACACTACAGGATGCACATTCCCCTTTCTAAACACTGATGATGTCAGCACCCTATAAGTACAGCAGGAGAAGGTCAACCTCCCAGTAATGCAAATAGCATGCTCCGCTAATGCGTCCATCTCGAGTGTCATAACATAGTCAGGTAGGAGTTTGAATCCTGCAAATAGCAAGTGTGTGTTTGGATGACGGGGGTTAGTGTGTGTGAGGGAAATGTCCCTTTTGGCAACTAGGAGAACAGACTACAGGATGCACATTCCCCTTTCTAAACACTGATGATGTCAGCACCCTATAAGTACAGCAGGAGAAAAGGAACCTCCCAGTAATGTAAATAGCACATTCTGCTAATGCATCCATCTCGAGTGTCATAACATAGTCAGGTAGGGGTTTGAATCCTACAAATAGCAAGTGTGTGTATTTGGATGAGGGGGGTTAGTATATGTGCAATTGAGTGTGAGGGAAATTCCCCTTTTGGCAACTAGGAGAACAGACTACAGGATGCACATGCCCCTTTCTAAACACTGATGATGTCAGCACCCTATAAGTACAGCAGGAGAAGAAAAAAACTCAGAGTAAGGCAAATAGTGCACTCCGCTAATGCGTCCGTCTCGAGTGTCATAACATAATCAGTAGGGGTTTGAATCCTGTAAATGGCTAGTGTGTGTGAAAGAAATGTCCCTTTTGGCAACTAGGAGAACAGACTACAGGATGCACATTCCCATTTCTAAACACTGATGATGTCAGCACCCTATAAGTACAGCAGGAGAAGAAAAACCTACCAGTAATGCAAATAGCGCGCTCTGCTAATGCGTCTGTCTCAAGTGGCATAACCTAGTTAGGTAGGGGTTTGAATCCTGCAAATGCTCAGTGTGAGTGGGGTTGGTGTGTTTGTAAGTCTGTGTGAAGGAAATTCTCTTTCTGGGAAAACACAACACAGGATGCACATTCCTTTTTCTAAACACTGATGATGTCAACACCCTACAAGTACAGCAGGAGAAGGTATGTGGCATGGACAATGACTGAGTCATATGTGTCCATGCCTCTGACTGACCTGTATGCTTATGTTATGTGGTGGACCATAACGCCCCACGGGCATATCACTGTGACCTTCACCTTGTCCAGCCTGGTGAGTGTGACCGGACAATAAAGGTCGATAACACAACTGTGGCAGGTGTGATGTCTAGCCGTACAGGCTGTGACTGTTTGGCACACAGGATTTGTGTGCTATGTGTTCAGGCATAACGTATGCCTGTGTGCCAGCTGCAGAGGTGTGTGCCACTCAGGCAGGATGCTATTCTAAGGCTCCATGAATGGCCCAGTGTGTACACGTGCTTATATTGCTGTCAGTGTAGGTCTACATCAGACTGGTATTGTAGTCACTGTAGTATTGCATGCCACCTGAAAGGTTATGCCAGTACTGGGTTCAGAGTGCTTAGTCCCCAGTTTGGCTATGTGGTTCTATCTCATACATGTGTTGTACATCCATGTGTAGGGGAGAGGGTTGACTGTGTACATGTAGCAGCTGTGACATTGCCACATGACCCACATATTCTACAGCTGTACCATAGAGGTGACTGACAACTGACCTTTGCACATGCTACCATAGTATTGTGATTGCCATGGTGATTAACAGCACATAGGGCCAATGGGGAACAAGGTACATAGGTTCATAGCTTCATACTAGGCTATCTGCCCTAGGGCATTTAAGAACCTAGCCAGAATGTGTTTGGCTGTCACCATCCATTGTAAATATATCTTGCATGCCCTTTTCCGAGGTTAGTATACTGTGCCTCTGTCTAACAGTGACACAGAAGTGATACCCGGGGTAAACCGACAATGTCCCACCCACTCATCAAGATTCCTCTTGAAGAGAGTCAATGAGGGACTCTGCCTAACCTGGACTGGGATTTTATTCCAGAGTGAAGTGAACCTCTGGGTTATGAATCTGTCCCTCCAGCATGTCCTATTTATTTCAGTGCTGAGGTTCAGGTCTCTCAAGCGTGTAGCCCGATGGGATTTGGATATTCTCAGGTGCAGCATGCCCATTAATTCTGGGTTTGACATGGTGTTATACATTAGGCACAGATTGCCTCTGAACAGGCGGTATGCCACTGAGTAGAGCTGAGGTTTCTTTAACCGGTCAGCATATGGCATCTATTTGAGCCCTTTGATCCTCTTGGTGAGGTACTTGTGGGGTCTTTCCAGTTGCTGCAGGTGACTGGTAAAGTACATCCCAACAAGGGGATTGTACTCAATTATGGGCCTGATGAGGGATGAGTAAAGAGTCGCGATGTCCTCCCCTGATGTAGATGTGAATCCCTTCAAGATGGGGTGGGCTATATACAATGCCTTTCTAATCACTTTGGCCACGTGAAAAAAAATTAATTGAAAGTGTATTTAAATAGAATGAAGTTTTGTATGAATTGTAGTGCATCTGAAGAAGTGTCCTAAATGAAAACGCAGGTGTGGAGACATAGCGTTTGTGCTTTCAACAGTCTTGGATTTGTGTGCTGAACAGCTCTTGTACTTATTTTCTGTGTTTGTGCTTTCAACAGTTTGGATTTTGTGTGCTGAACAGCTTTTGGATTTATTTTCTGTGCCAGCCGGAACAGTGGTAATAAAATTCTATATTTTATTCAACAAGGCTGGTGTAGCCTTTCTCCTCTGGTGCTTATTTACCCACTTTGGCCACGTGGTTGTCAAATGAGAGATTGCTATCAACTTGGGTCCCCAGGCCCCTAATTACTTCTTCTGTACGTAATGGAGTACCACCTATGTGGTACTTTGTGGGCACTTTGTTTTTGCCAAAGGGGATGACTATACACATTTTTGCATTCAGCTGGAGGCCATGGCTCTGGCACCAGTTGTCTGTTTCTATGAGGCCCCTTTGGAAGATGCTTGTGTTGGCTGGAGAGTCGATTATGGCGGCCAGTTTGCAGTCATCTGCATATTTGGTCAGCCACAGTCCTTCTGTGTTGGCCTGTACCTCCAATAAATATATACCAAAGAAGAGAGGTCCCAGGACTGAGCCTTGTGGGACACCACTTGTAACTGGTTTGGAGTCTGGCATGGCTCCAGCAGTTCTAACCATGTGGGTTCTGTCCTTGAGCCAGTGTGCAATCCATCTAGTGACATAGGGGCTCATATTTAAGCTGATGAGCTTCTCTAGAATGCCCAAGTGGGGTATTGTTTTGAAGGCTTTTGCGAGGTCCAGGTAGGCTGTGTGGACCACCTTCCCCTCGTCAATGGCCTTGGTGACTGTTTCAAAGAAATCAACCAGGTTTGAGAGGCAGGATCTGCCCTTAACAAAGCCAAACTGGGTATGAACCAGTGTCTGTAGGTCCCCAATATCTATATTTATGTGGTCCATGATGATCCTTTCCATAGCTCTGCAGACCAAGCTAGTGTGGCTTATGGGGCGATAGTGTCCAGGATCCGTTGAGGCACCACCTTTCTGTAGAGGGACCACTGTTGCTGTACGCCACACTTTGGACACATATCCTGTAGTAAGGCTGGGATTGAACAGTAGTTTTATGTTTGGTTGTAGCACGTCTTGGAGGTCATGTAGGACACAGCCTGGGACACTGTCTGGTCCCATTGATGCAGTGTGTGTTGCTTTGGAGAGGGCGGCTCTTACCTGCGCATCTGAGATGTCAGGGGAGGCAGCACTCTGCTGGGATACATATTTGCCCTTTCGGTGTGGAGGGGGGTGAGAAGTTTGCACTGAACCTGTCAGCTAGAATGTTGGCAATGTCTGTGGGTTTGGTGTTTCTATTGACATTTTGGACTACCTCTGAGCATATCTGGGAATTACCACCCAGGTTCCTAACATAACTGAAGAAAGCCTTGTGATTATCCTTAGTGTCCTGTGCAATTTCTCTCGAAGCTGGCCTTAGACATTCTTATGAGTGCCTGTAGTTATTTGCTAATACTGATCAGTGATGCCTTCCCTTTTTGGGATTTTGCTGTATCATTTAGTAGCTTCCTCCTGCTATTGTGTAGTTTGTTTATGGCTGGGGTCCACCAGACAGGACGTCTGCCTTTGGAGGATTGGGTCTTGGTTTTATTCGGGATCACATGACCCATGCATTCCTGAAGGTGTCCATAGAATGCGTTTATAGAGGAATCTGCGGTCTGGTCTGTAGATGTCCTTCAAGGATGCATCTGCAGTCCTAACATATGGGTTGTCCTGCCTCAGGCAGCCCTTCGGTCGGCCGGATTCCAAAGTCTGGGTCTGGCCTCGGCTGATGTCGCACTTCACCCGACGTCACAGCTGCTGGGGTATAAAGGCATCAGCCGACGCCATTTTCCTCAGTCTTTCTTGCCGCGCGGTGCCCGAAGCAGAAGCTGTTCGCAAGTGCCGGTCGGTCAGATCCAGAGAATTTCTACTACCGAAGACTTCTAAAAAAGCTAAGTACCCCATTGGGGACTCTTTCTTGCCTCAGCCAATGTCAGACAAAGTAAATAATTGTTTAACTTGTGGGAAACAAATACCTCATAAGGATTTCCACTCTTATTGCCTTCCTTGTTTAGGCCCAGACCACGACGTATCAGCTTGTCTAGCCTGTGCTTCCTTCAACCGACGGACGCTTAGACGTCGGTCGGAGTTTGCCGAAGAGTTTTTTGGTCCTGCTTTTGTATATAAAATGCCGTCGGAGACTCCGACTACACAATTAGCTAAAAAGCGCAAGGAAAATGACCGACACTCGCGGCCCGTGGTTTCGGCTGAAACCACTGTTAGGCCAACCACAAGTGTCTCGGTTTCAGCTGAAACCGAGTCCTCGGTTCTCCCTTCGGCCAAAAGCATGCCACCGATAAACGAGGCCACACAGGCCATGGCTGAATCGGCTACAGAAATTACTACTGCAGAGACAGGCACCCAGGATTTGTCAGCCACTATCCCTTTTGACATCTCTACTCCTACACGTGGGGCTGCTAGACCCCCTGCTTCTATGTCTATCAAGGCCTTTTCCAGGGCTAAAGCAGCCAAAATTTCTAAGACCTTGACTACAAAAGCCCCCTCTCACAGGCCTACCTCTAGTTCCCAGATTCTCAGCCTGGCTGAGGATCTTATTTCTTTGATCAGGGGATCCCGACCTCACCCAGACAGGGCCTCTCAACCTCCTCCAGATAAGAGGCCTAGGACTGAACCACCTGAACCTGTCTCTACAGATTATTCCTCCGATGGCTCAGATATTTCTGATCATCAGGAAGGCCCATATTCACCTTATGAGGATTCTGATGCAGAAGACTCCATTCCTTCTGCTTCCCCTCCTGAAGAATTTTCTTTTGGGGAAACCCTACACTCTATGAGGGAACACTTCCAATGGCAGGGCCAGGATTTTTCAGATTCAAGGAAAAGGCTAAGGACCTTTTTACATTTACCACAGCATAGGCCTTTAGCCATACCTCCTGTACTACCGGTTGTTGAGGATGCATATAATGATGCCAGTACTGCCCCTGATTCTCTCCCTCCGGCCCCTGCCAAACCTGACAGATATTACAGGGTCCAGGACACTCACTACCACTTGTATAAGGCTCATGTTGCAGACCCCGAAACCATTTCTCAGGGTCCTAAAGGTGTTGCAGCTGCCTCTGCTAAAAACCTTCTTCCCTCTGAAAGGGAATCTAGAGCATTAGAGCGATGGGGTAAAAAGGTTTATACATCTGCTACTCTTTCGGCCAAGGCCTTAAACTGTCAATTTCACATGATTCAGTACCAGGAATTTTTGTTAGACAAGCTAAATAAAAAACTGTCCTCTCCTGAACCTATAGACCATAAGTCCCTTCAGGATTTGGTACATAATTCTCAGCAGGTCAGTAATCATTTTTTAAAATGTGGCTATGATGCACTGGAGGCTTCCTTTAGATCAGCTATGACTGGAGCAGTGATTCGAAGGCATGCCTGGTTAAAAGAGCAATCCTTACCAGACCATGTTAAGTCAAAACCCCTAGATGCTCCTATGGAGAAACAAAGTTTGTTTGGCTCCCCTGCACAGGAGGTTCTAAAGAAAGTGAAAGAAAAAGCAAAATCTGTCCAAACAGTCAAGGATTTTTTGCAGGTCCAACCACCGAGGTTTAGCAGAAATTGGCCTTCGAAGAATTGGTCCTTTCCAGACACCTCCAAAGCACAGAGAGGCAGAAATAGACGCCCAAGAGGCAGAGGTCAATCTAGGAGTGCCTACAGGGGTCGTCAGTGGCAACCTGCCAACCAGAGAAGTGCTGCCACAGCTACGACTACAACCACTTCCACTGGACAGACACAATGACTTGGCTCTGATTCCGCCTACCAGGGAACAACTGGAAGCACCCTTGGGCGGAAAACTAGCCTTATTTTCAGACAACTGGCATTGCACATTACAGGAGACAAATGGACTTTACAAACAATAGACAAGGGCTACAGGTTTCACTTCCACTCTCTACCAAAAAAGAGAGGAATGCCAAACCTTCCACCAAGTCAAAAAACAGAGGCTCTAAAACAAATCATCAACTTACTAAGGATGAGAGCAATAGAAAAGGTACCATCTATGGAACAAGGCCAAGGATTTTACTCCAGACTATTCCTTGTACCAAGAAAAGAAAATCAATGGAGACCTATTCTCGACTTGTCCGCACTGAACACATACCTTATTGTTCCAAAATTCAAAATGCTGACCCTCCAGCAACTTCTTCCCATGTTGGGCAAGGAGTCTTGGCTGGTGACTCTAGATCTCAAGGAGGCATACCTGCACATCCCTATACGACCAGATTGCAGAAGACACCTCAGATTTCTTGCAGGATCAGAGCATTATCAATTCTCAGCATTGCCCTTTGGCTTATCTACTGCGCCCAGAGTATTCACGAAATGCCTGGCATCAGTAATTGCTCATTGCAGGCTTCAGGGAATTCAAATTTACCCGCACCTGGACGACTGCCTAATCCAAGCGGACAACAAGACAAAATTAACAAAAGATTTGGCCAAGGTCATACAACTGTTTCAAGCCTTGGGATACACAGTCAACATTCAGAAGTCAAGGCTAGTACCATCCCAAAGGATAACATTTTTGGGTGCAGAACTGGATACAACAACTCAGATGGCTTTTCTCTCAGAGGAAAAACAAAAGCAACTACCAGTCTATTTCATGGCATTAACAACTCAAACTCAGCTCACTGCAAGGAAAATCCTGCACGTCCTGGGTTACATGGCATCCTGCATAATATTAATTCCACATGCCAGGCTGCATATGAGGAAGTTACAATGGTACCTAAGGAATGTATGGTCTCAACACAAGCACAGTCTAGAAGACCAGATTCAAATTATTCCATGCCTGAAAAAAGAATTCCTGTGGTGGGCTCAGGCCTGTCAGATAAACAAAGGATTGCCTTTCCACAAACCACATCCAAGCCAGACCATCACCACGGACGCCTCAGACCTAGGCTGGGGGGCGCACATGGAAGACAAGTGCATACAAGGCCTATGGCCCCAAAACCAGCAGAATCTACACATAAATCTAAAGGAGATGCTGGCAGTGAAACATGCAATCCAGGCATTCAGACCATTCCTCCAACAAGGTCACCTGCTGATAAGGACGGACAATACCACAGTGATGTGGTACATCAACAAACAGGGAGGTACACACTCATACCCTCTATGCCGGATGGTAATGGACTTGTAGAATTTGGCCCTGGATCTCAACATTCAACTGCAGGCCAGATTTGTACCAGGAAAAGAAAATTCACTAGCGGATACCTTAAGCAGAACTACCACGGATGCTCACGAATGGATGCTGCATCCAGATATCTTCAAAATCATAACAAAGAAATGGGGAAGGCCAGAGATAGACCTGTTCGCATCCCCACACAACCACCAATTGAAGAAATTCTGCTCAAGAGTATACCACCCACTTGCCTGGAGGGTGGACTCCCTTTCCTTCAGCTGGAAAAACCTGACAGCATATGCATTTCCACCTCTTCCTTTGATGTACAAAGTCCTACTGAAGATCAGAGAGGAACAGCCAAAGGTAATCCTGATAGCTCCAGACTGGCCAAGACAGCATTGGTACCCGCTACTGAAAAGCATGTCTCGGGCACACTCATGGCCTCTACCTCTATGTCCATTACTTCTAACTCAGAACAACTACAAGACCCTGCATCCAAACTTGAAAACACTGCAGCTAACTGCTTGGAATATTGCATGAAACAAAATCAACCAGACTTGTCTCAGAGGGTTAAGGACATTATCCTGGAGGCTCGAAGACCCTCCACAAGGAAAACATATTCAGCCAAATGGAAAAGATTCCTCATTTGGAGTGCAGCAAAGGGAGAAAATGTCTCAATGGCAAACATAGCGCACATCCTGGAATACTTAGCAGAACTGTTCCACAATGGCCTATCCTACTCCTCCATTAAGATTCATGCATCAGCAATTTCAGCAGAGTACAACATGGATCCGCCTGTCTTCTCTCATCCTCTACTCAGGCAGTTCTTGAGAGGAATCAAAAACGTAAAGCCTCCAAGAAAACCACCTCTACCTGCATGGGACCTCAACTTTGTGCTGGAAAAATTAACACTTCCCCCTTTTGAACCAGCAGCAACAGCAGACTTAGAGTACTTATCTTGGAAAACTGCATCCCTGCTAGCAATCACTTCAGCAAGAAGGGTATCTGAATTACAGGCATTAATGGCAGTCCAGCCTTTCCTTATTTTCCATCAGGACAGAGTGTCTCTGAGAACTAATCCTACTTTTATGCCAAAGGTGGTCTCCAGGGTATCATTGAACCAAGCTATTCATTTACCTACCTTTTTCCCCAACCCACAGAACAGGGGAGAAAGACTACTACACACATTGGATGTGCACAGACAATTACGCTACTATCTGGACAGAACTAAGGTCAGCAGAAAAACAGACCAACTTCTGGTAGCATATGCAACAGGAGTGCAAGGAAAAGCAATTTCAAAACAGACAATCTCAAAATGGATAGGAAATTGCATTAGATTCTGCTACTCTTTTCATGGAAAGACAACTCCTGAAAATATCAGGCCTCACTCCACAAGAGCTACAGCCACCACTACAGCTTTCCTACGAGGAGTGGCTACCAAATACATTTTAGAAGCTGCTACTTGGAGCTCCGTGCATACATTTGCCAAGCATTATAATCTTCCTTTATTCTCCAGATCCCGAGCAGGTTTTGCAACTGCTGTTTTACAAGGGATCTTAACTACACCATCATTATCTTAGTGCCTCCTCCCCCAGTTTGGCTATGGTATTCTACCCATATGTTAGGACTGCAGATGCATCCTTGAAGGACATAGTACAGTTTTGTACCTACCATAAATGTAGATGTCCGATAGGTATGCATCTGCAGTCAGGATTACCCACCCTCCTTCCCCTCTGTGGTATTCCTAGGGTACTTACCCCTCTTTTAGCCAGCTAGGGGGAATCTATTATGGTGTATTTGTTTGTATGTATATATGTATATATATTTTACTCTTTCTACTGTTTGGAATTATCTGCATTTATCCAAATTTAGCCTTCTTAGAGGGCACCTGGCATCTGGGGCAAGAAACACTGAGGAAAATGGCATCGGCTGATGCCTTTATACCCCAGCAGCTGTGACGTCGGGTGAAGTGCGACATCAGCCGAGGCCAGACCCAGACTTTGGAATCCGGCCGACCGAAGGGCTGCCTGAGGCAGGACAACCCATATGTTAGGACTGCAGCTGCATACCTATCGGACATCTACATTTATGGTAGGTACAAAACTGTACTTTTCCACAGGCCTGGGGGCTTTGAAGGTTTCCACCTCAGTTTTGAGGAGTGTGAATTTGCTTTAGAGAAGTTGTTCACTGTGGTGTTCTGGGCAGGGGGTGGGATCGGGATGTGAATATCCAGTGAGATTAGTTTATGGTCCGATCTTACCAGTGAGGGATACACTTCTGGTCTGGAGCATAGAGTCCCCATGTTGGTGATAATCAGGTACAGTATGTTTCACCTTCTTGTGGGAGTGGTAACAAGTTGTTCCATAGCATTTGAGCTCATATATTCTAGGGATCTTTGGCCTAGGGTATTGGAGCTAGAGTCATGCTCCCAGTCCATGTTTGGGTAGTTGACGTCGCCCAATATAATGGTGTTTGGAGAGACCTTCATATTTCCACTGTTCACAGGATGGCCGAGTGCAGTTCTTGGGTTTGGGTGGGTGGTCTGTAGCAGGCTATAACCTGGAAGGCAGTTTCACCCATTGTTGGTTGCACATGGATAGTCTCTGATGCTTGGTGCTTTGCCACCAACCTGGATGTGTGGGTATCTTTGATGAATATCAATACTCCCCCTCCATTTGTGGTTCTTCCAAGTTTTGGGGCTGGAAAGCATGGTATGAGGTATAACCTGGTAGTGCTGGGGTGCTGTTGGTAGCCCTGAACCAGGCATCTGTTACTGCACAGATATCGATGTTCTCCATGCCAAGGAGAGTTTCGGATGCATGCATCTTGAGGTTTAGACTTCTGGCGTTGGGTAGCATTACTCTTAGTTTCTTATCCCTGGTGATACCTATGAAGGTGGGTTTGTCATTTGAGCCCTGCCTAACATAGGCACTATGGGGGTAGCAAGAGTCTTTGCCAATATCTGAAAGCCCAGGGGTGACAGGTGCAAGCCGTCCCTAGCGAAGCAGGTGGTTCAACAGACGATGAATATGTGAGGGTGTAGTGCCTGTGATTAGTTAGCAGTAGCATATATGACTGCTCACGTGGACAAATGCCAGGTAAGTCTTATGCAATGTGTCACAGGCAACGTACACGTGAACAGAACAAACAGTGACATTCTGTCAAGTGAGACATGGACATACATATAGTAAGCTATGCAGATGTCACTGGGAGTCCACAGAAGCTCTGTAACTATGCATTGCAGGTGGGATCAGTATTCCAGGGTAATTGCAAGGAAACATGCATGCAAACAAAGCTACAGTAAGCAGGGCTGCATGTAGTCCATTGTACAACAAACAAGCTGTACCACTTCCAGTAGGTAACACTGCAAATATGCAGGCACTATGCACATGTACATGGAAATACACAGGTCAGATGGCTAGGGTCCAGTCTCAGCACACACAAGTGTACAGACCATGCACTGTCAGGATGTACAATAACTGGATGGAAACCCATGTGCTCATACCTGTAGTAATACACATGTCAAATAACAGACACTGAGCCTTCACTCAGTGGTTCCATATGTAGTAGGATGTGTGCTACCTGGCCTGCCACCACAGTATCCCTGACATGTATGGGGACTCTCCCTCCTGTGACAGTTAGTTTTGTGTGTTGGGGCTGTCTAGCATGGTATGAGATGTGAGCTTGCAGTGCTAGGGTGCTCCTGTGTGTCCTGTACCAGTCGTGTAGTACTGCACACATATCAACATCCTCAAACATCCGCATTGCAGAGTCCAGTGTGGGCAACATGCCACTTGCAGTTTACATGTCCATCATTGCGTATTAATACATTCATTACCTTATCCCCTGTGCTACCTATGTATGTAGCCTTCTGTTGACATCCTTACCACCAGTATGCCAACATGTGCAGATGATACTCTATGGTACTTACCATGGGTGTAGACAACAGTACATGACAATCACACCCTTACTGCATCAGGCATGCTGTGATATACCCACAATTAATTCAGCACACAGTACTGTTAACAACATGATACTATTACTACACTTCTATGTAGTCACCCTGTGCATCAGCAACATGTTAACCTGTACCTGCACTGATGTTACAGATTGCAGGAGGTGGCACAGTTTCATCATATACACAGGGTGTGAACTTGGTATGCCTGAGTCAGCCACCGATACCACCGATTGACATGTATGTGTATGTGTGTTGGTGAGGGACAGCAGTACAAGGTGGGGCAATGTTGATGCAGTGTGCATGTATGCGGTAGCCCTAGGTGTTGTCAATTCGCATGTGTGTATGGATGCACACAGTTCCACCTCATGGCTGCCATATACTGGTGTTTGTGGACAGTCACAGACTGTACCTGCCAGGTCATACAGATCAGTGTCTCTGGTCACGGACACGGTACCTGTGCCTTGCAGGGGTGCTACGGACCGTATCCGGTACCAACCCAGACTGGGTACTGTCATCAGAAGCAGGTGTTCGTTGACTGGACACAGATCCCTGTCGGGCCTGGCCAGAGCCACGTGCACATGGTCTCCTGGGGCGGTCTGATGACAGCACAGACCCAGCATTGATGGGGCTGCTGCTGGCACTATGGGGGCGGCTGTGGCCCTGTTGTCGTCCGCGACGACTGCAAGCTGCTGCTGTTGCTGGCATACACCCACGTCGACGCCTCAACCGTCCACCATCGCCCTGATTCATGGACATGTAGTTGTGGAACCGGTCTAATATGTCCCCACAACGTCTGTCTATGACATCGGTGAAATTACGGATGGCAGCCACAATGTCACACATACTATCAGTCATGGCTGTGCGACATGCTGTCAGCTCCCTCAGACCCTGTCTGGTGTACCATTCCATACGTGACTGTGCCTGCATGACAGTCCAAAACATAGCTGAGGTTGTAAGACCTCTGTGGGCACGTCTGACAGGGGCAGTATGCCCACGGATGCTCCCACGAGAACCCCTGGACATCTGTCTGTGTGGTACCATCTCTGGGCCATGCCCATGGCTGCTGTGTGGGGAGGCATGTGCCACAGATACCACATTACCCTGGTCAATGCCCACTGTATGCTGTCCATCACCTAGGGACATTGGTGACAAAGGGTGTATTGGCAGGATAACTGTGCGCATTGATGGGGTCGACAGCTGTGTACTGTCAATCGGCTGACCAATGGCGGACCCTGGCATACCTTCCTGTGCCATTACACAGATGTCATCATTATCAGTACCCATGGCACCTGATTCAGGTTCCCTGCTGCATGACACCAGAGCAGCACCAGAACCTGTGGGAGGGAAACAGGAAACACAGTTTACAATGTCTACACATTACCAGTGATGCACACATCCACATATGCACAGGTCCAGACATGCACACATCCACACATGCACACGTGCATACATGCACACATACACACATGCGCACATGCACACATGCACAGGTGCGCACATGCACACATGCACACATGCACAGGTGCGCACATGCACACATGCACAGGTGCACAGGTGCGCACATGCACACATGCACAGGTGCACACATGCGCACATGCACACATGCACACATGCACAGGTGCGCAGGTGCACACATGCACACATGCACACGTACACATGCACACAGTTGCACACAATTGTACAGTACTCAGTATGCATGATATCAACACACAGACACAGACACACCTACATGCATACAAAGAGCACTACTAAGTGAGCCTAATATTACTATTACTATCATGACTATTACAGGTATTGTTAATACACACTCACCAGCATGGATAGGCTGCATTGCTGTTACACCGGAGGGACCTGCAGACATGAAGAAACTAATGTCAGTAGGCACAACTGTGCCATTGTTACCGAGTATGATACAGGTCAGTAGTACAACAGTCGCCTTTCACAGGTCAGCTGCTAATACTGAGGATATCACACTTGCACATTAAATACTATGGTGACAGCTACAAACCAAGGACACACCTCACACATGCATTAACTACCAGTGTACACAACAGTCATCTATACATATGGCATATTACCTGCACGCTCACTGTCTTGCTGCTGCGTGGATCCAGCCTCCATCATAATGCATGTCTGCTGCTGTTGTTGTTGCTGGCGGACTGGAGCTACTACACTCATGAGTAGTCCCTCCAGTCTGGTGAGTGGGGGATGTGTAGCCACCCCACCACCTGTGGTGACCTGTTGCCTGTGGATATCCGACGCACGCTGATGGACATTTCTGATTAAATCACTGCAGTGATGTCATACCTGCTCATATGTCCTATTATGTGTGCCTATGTCATTTACCCGACGGACCAGGTCTTGCCACAGTGCAGCCCTCTCCTGCTGATTCTGGCTGGTACTGGAAAAGATTATTGTATAATCCCGCACCAGGCTCTGGTGTATCTCCTCATCCTCAGCTGTGGCGTAAGCGGGATTCCGCGGGTGAGCCATGTACCTGAAAAAGAAAATAACCTGATATCAGCAATATATGTCAGCAGAATTTGGCACACATACTACACATGCTACTCAACTGTTATGATACAACATATCTCACACATATAGCATCTGTCTGTCTATTGGTGGATACATATGTAAATGGCCAGGTATCAGTGCTCAGCCAGCAACTGTGCAACAGTACCTGGCACACTCCATACAACATACTACCAAACCCCAGCAGTCAGAACACTGATTCAGGTCCAGAGCACCTCCTCACTCTGGGGGGTTGTATCTAGGTACTGTATGGCCTACATCATCAACTACTGTGAGCTGACCACACACTAATTGCCCTGGATATACATATCCCACCTCCACCACCAGCACAAACGACTATAGTGAATAACATTGCAGATGCAAACTTTACACTTTGTAACAGTGACATGGTATCCTTTCAGCCCACTGGGCCAGTGGCAGATACAACCCACAATGCTGACCCCTACACAAATGCTTTCTACAGACATCTCCGAGAATGCATGGATCATGCAATCCCATATATGACCAAGACACTCTCCACAAAGGGACAGCATCCTGTCTGGTGGACCCCAGCCATAGACAGATTGTATTACAAAAGATGGCAGCTACTGCAAAACAGAGCATAATTCCATAAAGGGAAGGCATGTCTGAGCAGCACTAGTAAGGATCTATTTTCCATCATACAAACATCCATGGGCAACTTTGAGTGGGAAATCAAGAGGGACACTACAGATAACCAGAAGGCCTTCTTCAGTTATGTTAGCAACCTGGTCAGAATCCATCCTCTATGCCCATAGTTAGTACACAACAACAAATACCAAATCCAAGCAGCCACACCAGTCCGGAATCCACCACAGCGTAGAAAATGCGAACTCACGATAAGGTAATAAAAAACCACAGTTTATTAACGTGCAAGCAAACAGTATGTATCACACACGTTTTCGTCATACAACTCGACTTCCTCAGATAAAAACACACTTAGCAATTAACGTTTAAATAATATCCTCACATCAATCATCAATCAATCAATCAATTATATAATAATACAATTAACAAAATACCCCAAAAAATTTTATATTAAAACACTATTTAAAAATCTGTTTGTGAAATATATACATATACATATTACCAACAATAAAATAACATACTAAACTGAAGTAGATGCAAATATTTCACTGAAACCACAAATATTGACAACATTGTGGCAGACAGGTTCAGTGCAGGTGTCACCCTGCCCTCTCCCCCAAAATAAGACATAGTTATCCCAGCTGACTGTAACCTCCCTGCCATCACAGATGTCCAGGTGAGAGCCGCCCTCATGAAAGCAGAATACACAACATGACTGGGACCTGATGGTATCCCCAGTTGCATGCTACATAAACTCTGACAGGAGCTAAACGCACATATAGAAGTGCTATGTAACACTAGCCTGACTACTGGATATGTACCTGTACACTGGCGCACAGCAGCAGTGGTTCCACTTCACGAAGGAGGCACCTCAACATACCAATACAATACAACACAATACATTACATTACAATACAATACTATACAATATGCTATTGCCCCTGGGACTACAGCAGCATACTGTTCTGCTACCCTGACCATTGTGACACATGTGGTGTGATGGTACCTGCTGCTATCACACAGTTACACAGGGTGACTCATATGGCATATTACCTATCTGACTAACATTCAGCAGGGGTATGTGTTACATGTACTCATGGGGAGTCTTGCTTCTTAACACTGTGTGGTTTATTGCAGGGTATGTCTTATCTGTGGGTAGGAACTTTTACCTACACACGTGCTCTCTATTGCAGTGGCATGGACAACACACAGCAGTCATTTAGGTTGTGGATGGTGTGAGGTGTTACTATGGTTGTTGGACATCTGTCATGGGTGTGACTTACGTATGTAAATCCGGGAGTGGTAACCTCTTTGTGGGTAGTATATGTGTACTCTGTGGTGTTGTCAGTCACTGTGCATTTGTAATGTGTTTGAGTGCATTGTCACAGTGTTGTACATGTCACTGTGTCCTTCTCCATATCTGTAGCTGTCATGTGAGGTCCATACCATGGCATCCATTATGTGGTGTGGAGGGGTACACCGACCTACATGTCCATAGCTGACACACCATGTCTGCTGACACATATCATGTGCAGGTATTCCATGAATAGTGTGCCACTGTGAATATCATTGGGGGCACTATTGTACACATTTATGACCCTGTTCACCCCTGACACATGCAGTGGTGGGCAGCCAATCACATATCTGGTGGTTACTGGTGTAGGTGATTTGAAATGGGGTATGGTACTCCAGTTTTGACACTGGTATTCACTCCATGCCTTTGTCACCAGGCACCTGTTGCAATACATCTGTACACATGTGCCTCACTCAGAATATATATACATCTCTCTCTCTCTCTCTCTATATATATATATATATATATATATATATATATATAGATATATCTATATGTGTATATATATATATATATATATATATATATATGTATATAGATACTATATACCTACATTGATATGTGCACATAGATGCTCTCACATACAAATGTATGTACAGCCTTCACTGATAGTTGCTGTATGTCCCCTGCCCTTTACACATCTTCATATACATATGGATACAGACCAATGACACATATGGAGGGTTCACAGTATGTAGACCTTTAAAGTATTACTTTACATTACCTGTGTTTGTCACAGCTGCTTGTGTTGCCGTCTGGTTTTCTGTCCTGCTGCTCCACTTGCCAGTTGTCAGCTTTCAGGTGGCTGTTGCTGAACAGTTTTGTTTGTGTCTGCTTAATTTAAATTTTCTGTGTCTCTGTCTCTGTCTCTGTCTCTCTCTCTCTCTCTCTCTCTCTCTCTGTCTGTCTGTCTCTCACATCCTCCTCAGGGTGCAATGAAAGTATTGCATGTGTGGACTGGGAGTACAGCATACTTTTGTAGGTATCTGCATATGTCCATGTGATGGCCTCTGCACCAATTGTTAGCCAGCATTTGCTAATTGCATGCAGCCAGTTGTGTACTGATTGCAGTTCTCACTGTGATTTCAGAACAGTGCTATAAAAAGGTATGTGAGATAGGCGTAGCCCTTTCAGGTATTAAGGGCAGGGACCATGCTGGTATGCTGTGGACAATGTTCTGTGAGTGTAAAGGTTGGTATCTCTCTCATATTTCCAGCTGTGTTGTAGATTAACATTCCTCCATTCATTTCTCCAGTTTCCTGTACTAACTGTGTATGTACACTGACACCTACAACTACTACTACTGTTAATGTGTGTGTGTGTGTGTGCTTTCCTTTCACTTTTGCTTGCACTTTGTTGCTAAGGCTTCAATATTTGCCCTTTACAGTCACTACTTGTATGCCTGCTAGGTGTCCTGACTGTAGTGTGCTGCTGTAGCTTTCCTATTTTCCATGTACATTCACACCTTGGAATGCTTGCTATATCTGCTAGGGCATGCTGATGATAATATATATTCTAGATGATATGTACTTGTTATTTCTATAAGTATTAATTTTACAATTTTACAATACCTCAGCATCTAGAATTGATTATACATTGCATAAGGGACACGATTATACTTTTTTCAATACCTCTTTATATTTGGATATGCATTTTATGTATTCCATGCATATATTTACACATTTTATATACATTTTGTATAGTCATTTAATATGTTTTATAATTGATGTTTTATCATCAGCATACATCATTTATCATTTATTGTCTACGCTATACTTATGCTACGTTAGGGTATCAGTATGCCTTATAAATTTTGATAAGATGAATTGTAATTTTTGTATTTCTTTATTTATACTATTTGATAATGTACTTACATGCAAGTAATTATTTTATATAAAGGATTTTTAGTTTGGAGCGTAGCTCATAGAATGCCTGATCTTTATGGTAAAAATTATGTGGTTTTTATTGCCATATACCTAAATAACTAGGTGCATTCTCTTTAAGTATTTTATGCTTCAGTTTTAATTGACGAAATGACTTACTAATTTGTTAATTGATTGGTGTCCACACCTTAGATCTCATGTATATAAGCTTGATGCCTTTTATTATGTGTTAGATCTGAAGAAGCGTATATTTTATATGCGAAAGCGCTCATCATACTTGTTGGAAATAAAGGATGTGATAGTGTTCAATCTCGCCGTTTGTTCTTACACATGGGTTCGGAGCCGATCCTCGGCTCCGTGCCGGCCACTTAGCAAAGCTCTGCATCGAGAAGAAGCTCGAGACCAACCTAACTCCCATAACCCCCCTCTGCCTTTACCTCAGATCTAGTTTGCCGCTGCAACATTCGCATCATTTTGATGAGCTCGGACCACCTCTAAGCTAAGATTTATTATTTCTTATTTTTTGATAGAAATATTTCTCTTTAAAGTTGATTGTGTGTGTGTGTGTGAGTAGTGTATCGAGGGTTTCTCGGTTCCGTATATACTTTTTATATACTTTCTTAGAGTTACTCCCTCGGGGCCTACCCCACCCTTTAACTTTTACTGGATTGACTACAGGATTTGACTTCTTACAGGATTTGACAAATTTTTACTGGATTTGACTTTTTGTACTGGATTGTCTTTTATACCTGGATTTGACTTTGTTAATATGTCTGAAAAGGCTAAATCAGGCTTCAAAAGGTGCCAATGTGGACAGAAAATGTCTGTCACAGATAATCATAGTTCCTGCGTCTACTGTCTTGGCCCTCTCCATCTGCAGGAAGACTGTTCCATCTGCCATTCCTTCAGTGGAAGGGTCATGACAGATAGGCGCAGGAAACTTATGGATAGGGGCCTTTTGAAGCCTGCATTCCAAGAGGCTCTGGATGCATCAGACCAGGCATCTAAATCCTCGAAGGAATCGAAGACATCGGAGCCTATGTCATCGGCTCCGAGCTCTTCAGTGAAAGTTCGATCACCGGTTCCACAGGCTTCGGAGCCGAGTGTTGAACTTCTGTCAGTTACCGAGCCTCGAGTCTTGGAACCGGTGACGGAGCTTCCTCCTCCTGTACTTTTGAGGTCGGCTCCGTCTTCGATTCCTTCGACGCGTTCTTCTAGGCCCCTCTCTGACACCGATGTAGACCGCGTGGTGCAGAAATTGATGGAGAATACGGCCTTGTCCAAACTTATTGCTGTCTCCTCCCAGTTGGTGTCGAGACTCAAAGGCCTTCCCTTATCTCCACCTGTTCCTCCTCCGAGGCCTATCCAGTCATCGGAGCCGGGAGAAGCTGACCTGATGATTGTGGAGCCCTCGGTGCCAGAACCATCTTTTTCTCGGTCGGCACCGTTCACCTCGACTCTGACGAAACCAGTACCGGAGTCACGGAGCCGAAGATCCATCCTTGGTTCGGGGACCGAGAGTCGAACCGATGTTTCGGTTCCGACTCTCCCTCTCGGAGCCTCGGCTCGGATCGACTCGGCTCCATCCTCGGGGTCGATGCCATCGGTGCCTGTCTCGGAGATTCCTCATTTTTTTTCGGAACCTGGGGATACTTCGACTCGGGACCCGGGGGCCTTCGACCTCATGAGGAAGGTGTTGTCTACTCAGACAACCACTTCAGCAGATACAGCTTCTCCTTCCCATAAAGGTCCGTTATCCTCCTCTGCACCCACGGCTACATCTAAGCGTCGAGCACCGGTGTCTCAGCCACCCCTGGAGGGTGCCCCCTCTTCCTCGGAGGCTTCATCGGATGCCCCCCCGAAGAAGTTCTGAGGAAAAGATTGTGTAAGAGGAGACACTTGGATTCTCCACAAGAATCTTTGACATCGGACACTGACTTAGATGAGTCAGAAGGGTCCCCTAAGTCACCCTCAGAGGATGTCTCCTTTTCTGACATCCTGGAGATCCTAAAGCAGAGAGGTGATTGGCAAGCCCTTCCCCCTTCTGAGGATGAGTCAGTCTTGCTGAAGGCATTCGGTGCTCGCCCTTCCTCCTCCTGGGTCTTTCTGCCCTTCGATGAATTGATGGAATTGATTGCTCGGAGGGCGTGGGAGACACCTGACATGGTGGAACCAGTCCCTAGAAAGCCTAATAAGTATATTACTGCCCCCCAAGACAAGGCTTACCTCACAAAGGGAGTTCCAGTGGACGCTATGGTGGTGGCAGCAGCCACGAAAAAGGAGATGTCTGAATCTTCCTCATCTGTCCATCCGCCTAACAGAGATTCTAGGACTATGGACAGGTATGGGAAGCACATTTTTAGTTCAGCGGCTTTTTCTATGTGATCCCTGAACTATTTGACCCATTTCACACGGTTACAGAGGGATCTAATCAGAGAGTTGGGAGATACCCTCCAGGGTACTACAGATGCTGCTGTCTCAGAGAAAGTTACAGCACATCTCAATACCCTTACGTCTATTGCAAACTCGTCCATGAGGCTGATGTCATACGCAGCCGAAGGATCGAGTAGGGCTGCGGCTTCAGCGATTGCTCTTCGTAGACAATCCTGGATGCGCTTATGTTCCTTTGCGGAAGCCTTCAAGTCTTCCTTTACTAATGCCCCATTTGATGGTGCCACTCTCTTTGGCCCAAAAGTAAAGGAGACCCTTACCCGGTGTGAGCAAGAGGGAAAGACTCTGTCTGCTGTCGGAGTCCGTTTTTCCACCCCATCCAGACCATACCCCAAAGGGTAACGTGGTGGAAAAATGTGGTTTCGAAAACCCCAAGGCTCTTTCCCAGGCACACAGGGTGATGCCCCCTCTAGAGGCAGAGGAGGGGGCAGAGGTGGAAGACGTCGCCCTGGCGGCAGAGGGGGTCCGCAAAACCAAGGTGACAGGGATACACTCCCCGGGAAACCTTTCCAGCACTCCTGAGTGGAGGCCCGACTGTCCTACTCTGGAGGCAGTCGGGGGTCGCTTAGCTTTATACCCTCAGGCCTGGCAAAATCTTACATCAGACAATTGGGTAAAAAGCATTGTTACCAGAGGATACAGAATTCCCTTTCTATTGCCCCCATGTCCACAGAGAAAACTTCCAGATGTTCCGCCCCATCTGCGAGGCCCTGCAGCTATAGAAATTTCAAAGCTGCTAGAAAAAAGAGTCATCCAACCAGTCCCAGCGGACCAAAGAGGATTCGGAACTTACTCAAGGTTCTTTTTAGTTCCAAAAAAGACAGGGGACTGGAGGCCAATTCTGGACCTAAGCAAACTCAATACCTTCATCAAGAAAGAAAAGTTCCGGATGGTCACGCTTCAATCGATCCTTCCATTCTTACAGAAGGACGACTGGATGTGCTCAATAGATCTAAAGGATGTGTACTACCACATCAAAATGGCCAGGGCGTCCAGGGATCACTTGCGCTTCTGGCTGGGAGCCAATCACTTTCAGTTCCGAACCCTGCCCTTTGGTCTGACCTCAGCCCCCAGGGTATTCACCAAATGTACGGCAGTGGTAGCGTCTCACTTGAGACACCTAGGATTCCAGGTGTTTCCGTATCTGGACGATTGGCTCCTTTCTGCCACCACCAGGCGTCAATTGATTCAGGCCAGGGACTACACACTACAACTCTGTCTTCTTCTCAGAATTTCCGTAAATTTCAAAAAAATCATCATTACAGCCATCACAGCATATCTCATTCATAGGAGCAGGGTTAGATACACGTTGCTTAATTCTATGGCTTCCTCCAGAAAGAATAGCCTCCCTACAAAGCCATATATCTCTCCTACTGTTATCAAAAAAATCCCCAGCAAAAGTGGTTCTGAAGGTTTTGGGTCTCATGGCAGCTTCCCTCATTGCGATACCCTTGGGAAGACTGCACATGAGAGTTCTTCAATGGCTACTATTTGCACAATGGTCGTTCCAACAGTTACCCCTGACACACGAAATTCACATCACGAACATCTGCAAATCGCACCTGTCTTAGTGGCTTCAGAATTGCAATCTTTCCAGCGGAAGACCATTTTTAGTTCCCACGCCGACGGCTACGGTGACCACGGACGCTTCCCTGATAGGGTGGGGGGGCATCTTTCAGGGACAGACAGTCCAAGGCCAATGGACCGAATTGGAGTACAATCTGCACATCAATGTTCTAGAGATGAGGGCGGTGTTTCTGGCGTTGCAACACTTTTCTCCCCTTCTTCCTCTAGGGACCATAGCAGTTCAGACAGACAACATGTCAGAGGTCTGGTACATAAACAAACAAGGGGGAACCAAGTCTTATCAACTATGCAGGGAGGCCATGAGAATCTGGCAATGGGCGGAGTCCACGGGTCATTTTCTGTTAGCAACGCACATCCCGGGGTTATCCAACGTCATAGCGGACAGGTTGAGCAGAGCCATCCTGTTACCTCATGAGTGGTCCCTCAAACAATCAATTGCGGAGAGAATTTTTTGCAAGTGGGGCCAGCCTTGCTGCGATCTGTTTGCGTCTCCAATGAACGCCAAATGCAGAAGCTACTTTGCCCTATTACCCCCTCCAGGGGAAGTCCCCAGGGATGCTCTGGTTCACGATTGGCCCTCGGGTCTCCTGTACGCCTTTCCTCCTATTCCCCTGATTGCAAAATTTCTTCAGAAAGCCAACAACCTGCAAAGGACAATAATCCTCATTGCCCCATTCTGGCCTCGTCAAATTTGGTTTCCCTTTCTTCTAGCACACCGAATTCGGGAACCCTGGATCCTGGACCCAGAGCCGGATCTGCTGACCCATTCATCAGGGGCTCCCCACCCGACGCTACTCTCCCTCAGACTACCAGCTTGGCTGCTCCGCTTCCCTTCTTAGCCAGGTCTGATCTTCTTTCCCCTGCAGTTCAAGATATTCTGGTGGCTTCTCATAAAGCTTCCACTACAAAGATTTACACTAGTAAATGGAGACGTTTTGTGCACTGGGCAACTATTCAACAATTGGATCCCGTAATAGCCCCTCTTAGCAGAGTCTTGGAGTTTCTAGCTGAACTTTTTCACTCTGAGAGTGCAATTAGCTGCCATTTCGAATTTTCATGTGGGAGAGAATGGAGCTCCTATTATGGCTCATAGGCTTTGTAAGGCCTTTCTGAAAGGATCTTTTCATATTAGGCCACCAGTTAGAACTCCTACGTCACCTTGGAATTTGAACCTTTTATTATCACAGCTAATGCTACCACCTTTTGAACCAGCTTCTTCCTGTGATTTGAAATTTTTGTCATGGAAGACCCTCTTTCTGGTAGCTATCACATCAGCCAGACGAGTGTCGGAACTCCAATCTCTCTCCGTTAATCATCCGTATTTGATCTTTTACCCTGATGGAGTATCCCTTCGCACTAATCCATCCTTTCTTCCCAAAGTTTGCACTGTTAATAATATTAATCAATCCATTGAGCTTCCCACCTTTTTCAAGAACCATTCCAACAAGTTGGAATATATGTTACACAAGTTAGATGTTCATAGACAACTCAGATTTTACTTGGACAGGACAAAGGATCACAGAAAAACGGACCAACTTTTTATAGCCTTCGCAGACAGCAGAAAGGGTATGGCAGTTTCAAAAAGAACTCTTTCCAAATGGCTTTCCGATTGTATTATTTTTGTTTATGCTGCCTCTGAGCAGAACTTATCTGTCAAGCCCAAAGGGCATTCTACAAGATCAATATCTACTTCTTTGGCTCATGCAGCCCGACTACCGTTGGACACTATTTGTGCGGCAGCCACTTGGTCTAAACCACATACGTTCATTACTCATTACAAAGTAGACAGGATTTCCAGGGACAGGGCAACCTTTGGTTCCACTGTGCTCAGGAACGTTCTCCCGTGAGTTCCTCAGGAACATGGAGCTAGGGACGCTACCCATGTGTAAGAACAAATGGCGAGATTGAACACTATCACATATAGAAGTTATGTCCTTACCATAACGTTCCATGTGGAGTGTTCATCTCGCCTTTGTTCTTACATTCCCTCCCTCCCACCCTCAGGAAGAACGTCCATTTAGATGTCTGGATTGGTTCTCCGGCTTCTGCCTGGTTTACTGGTGTGCTGTTTTCAGCTATGTTTTGTGTGAGTGTGCATATTATTTCTGTTTACGTCTGGTTTGCTTGCAAACTAGATCTGAGGTAAAGGCAGAGGGGGATTATGGGAGTTAGGTTGGTCTCGAGCTTCTTCTCGATGCAGAGCTTTGCTAAGTGGCTGGCACGGAGCCGAGGATCGGCTCCAAACACATGTGTAAGAACAAAGGCGAGATGAACACTCCACATGGAACGTTATGGTAAGGACATAACTTCTATTTTTTTATTCAAGTGGACATTGCCAGTTTGTATTTGTGGTATACCTGCTCGTCTTCATTGCTGTATTTTTCGTCTTGTTTCTTGACGAGCGGAACATTTTGGTGATAGCAGTTTTGTTTTCGCATTAATGAGATGTTATAATACAATATAATGTAGTATTATATACATGGCAAATGGGAATGGGCTACACTTTAACATATACAATATGGACATTTATGAGATGTTATAATAAAGTATAATATAGTATTATATACATGGCAAATGGGAACGGGCTGTACCTTAACATATACAATATGGACATTAATGAGATGTTATAATACAGTATAATGTAGTATTATATACATGGCAAATGGGAACGGGCTATACTTTAACATATACAATATGGACATTTATGAGATGTTATAATAAAGTATAATGTAGTATTATATACATGGCAAATGGGAACGGGCTGTACCTTAACATATACAATATAGACATTTATGAGATGTTATAATACAGTATAATGTAGTATTATATACATGGCAAATGGGAACGGGCTGTACTTTAACATATACAACATGGACATTAATGAGATGTTATAATACAGTATAATGTAGTATTATAAACATGGCAAATGGGAAAGGGTTGTACTTTAACATATACAATATGGACATTAATGAGATGTTATAATACAGTATCTGAAGTAGTTACTTCATTTGATCTGCAACTTGTGGGCGTCAGATCCGACCTCGGATCCGATCCCGCAGCTTTCCAAGCTCCAAGATTCGAGCTCCTAGCTCTTCCCCCCTACCCATAATCCCCTACTACCAACCACATTACCTCAGATCGTTTTTTGCCGCGGCTGAAGAAGCTTCCTTGTGAAGAGCTCCTGGCTGGGTGAGATCATTGCTGGTTTTAAACCGATTTTTCATTCAAAGTTATCATGTGTGTGTGTTAGTTCCCTTTTTCTGCTTCTTGTGCTAGTTTTTGGTCACTTTTTGTTAAATTTATTACTAGTTTTATCTTCACTCCCCTCCCCCTCCTAGTGTTTGGGTGTGTGTGTGAATGATGTCAGAAGGGCCTAAGGTCATTTTCTCTAAATGTACTGAGTGTGGCCACAAGCTTTCTCCAGCTGATGGCCACACTCAGTGCGTTTTGTGCCTGGGAGCAGCCCATTTGTCAGAGGCCTGCCAAATCTGCGCGGCCTTTAACCCCCGGGCACTTCTGGATAGGAAGAACAAGCTGATCCTGGTGGGGAAGCTCCCCCAGGAGTCGGCTTCTTCTTCCTCTCCCGTTCGGGCTCCAGCTGCTTCGGCAGCTTCGGCACCGTCTATCCCCTTAGCTCTACCCGGGACTCAACCTCCCTCATCGGGTTTGAGTTCTGGGGAAACTAGTGCCTCTTCCCTTATTGAGAAGAGGCACAAGGATAAGGATAGACATAAGTCCCACAAAAGGCGGGCCGAATCTCATCCTTCAGCTCCGCTAGCAAAACTACTTAAATCTCCCTCGAGGGTCTCCGGATCCCCCTCCTCTCGGCGCCGTTCGCCCTGTTTTTCGCAGGAGCTGGAGGAGGAGGATAGGTCTCCCTCAAGATTTTCGAGGTGGCCCTCCCGGCCTGCCTCTACTACTTCATCTAGGTCGACCCGAAGCATCTCCGAAGCGGATATGGATCGGATGATGCGTCGGTTCTTACAGACCCAAATGCAGATGGGGATGCTCTTGCCTCCCCCCCTCTGGGGGGGGAGTGCAGCCCCCATATTTGCCCCGATCACTCCTTCTCCGACTCGTTTTCGGGTCTCGGAGTCATCGGATCCAGGCCCTTTCAGACCCGGGGAATTGTCGGTGCCGATAGTGGTTGTTTCTTCAATGCCGACTATACCTTTGAGCTTGTCGGACCCGAGCTCTCGGGGCTGAGGGCTGAACGTCGGATCCGAGGGAGTTGCTGTGTCTTCGGCGCTGTTGGCGTCGGAGCACACCTCTGCTTCGGTGCTGACTGCATCGGCTCCGACCCCGATCCCTTCCTCGGGTCTGAGGAGATTGCTCTCAGAGGCTGGTGAGAGTGGCTCTCCTTTGGCTTTTGAGGTAGTGGAGAGGGTACTGTCGAGGTCCTCCAGATCCCCGACCCGGGCTTCGGATCCACCCATACTCCCACTGTATGAGGGTCTGTCTTCCATCATCCGTCCATCTGGACAGCCTGCCCAAGCCCTCCAGCTAGTTCCCGTGGAGGAACAACAACCCGTGGATGAGCCATCTTCGTACAGTCCCACCGATTAGGTCCCTCGGAAACATCGGTGCAAAAGGAGGCACCTGGACTCCCCTGAGTCCATTACCACAGACACGGACTTAGATGATACGGAGGGTTCCCCAAGGTCACCCCCTGAAGATGTCTCCTTTGGAGACATCTTGGAAATGTTGTGTATCAGAGGGGGGTGGTCAGCCCAAAAGCCCTCTCTTGATGAGTCCGTGTTCCTGGAGGCCTTTGAGGCAGGCCCATCTACCTCCGGGGTGTCCCCTCCGGCCGACACCCTGGTGGACTTAATTACCACCAGGGCTTGGAAGAAACCCGACACCGTGGAGCCAATCCCTAGGTGTCCCAATAAAGTCCCCAGCCCACCCACAGATAGACCATCTTGGGCCAAAGGAACTCCCATTGATGCTATGTTGGTGGTGGCGGCCACCAAGAAAGAACTTGCGCAGGAGAGTTCTTCGGTTCACCCGCCGGATAAGGAATCTCGAGCGCTTGACTGGATTGGGAAGTGGATGTTTGCTTCAGCGACCTTTTCCATAAGGGCGCTGAACTATATGGCACATACCATTAGGCTACAGCGAGACTTGATTAAAGAATACGCTGCAGCCCCCCCGGAGTCCATGTCGGTCCCAGACAAAAAGGTTTTTTGAGACTCGAATGGCCACTCTAAAATCCATCTCCAATACATCTATGTGGCTTCTCTCCCATGCAGTGGAGGGAGCCGCTAGAGCTAGTGGAGTCGTCTTGCGACGTCTCTCCTCGCTCTGTCTGTGCGACTTCATGGACCCCTTCAAGGCATCCTTCGCGAACGCCCCTTTTGACGGTTCTGCCTTGTTTGGCAAAACTATTCGTGACACGCTGGTCCAAAGCGAAAAGGACGGGAAGACGCTGTCTGCCGTCGGAGTCCACTTCTCTAATCCCCAAAGATCCTTCTCCAGGAATCAGAGGGGACAAAAGAAGCTGTGGTTCCGTAAGTCTCAGCAATCCCATCCTGCTGCGGACCACTCGTCCTCTAGAGGCAGAGGAGGACAAGGTGGATGCCGGCCCAGAGGCAGAGGGGAGCCACTTAATTTCAGGTCTAGAGAACTTTTCTCGGATAGACCCGAGCAAAAGCCCTGAGGGCTTGCCCGACTGTCCCTCTCTGGAGGCAGTCGGGCGATTGTCGGAGCACCTGTCAAACTGGGAGTCCCTTACAACAGATCGATGGGTGCTCCGGATCATATCCAGAGGTTACTCCATTCCATTTATAAACCTTCCCCCCAAACCCAGACGTCTCCCCGATGTCCCACCCGATCAGAGAGAGGCAGCGGCTTTGGAGATTTCAAAGCTGCTAAGAAAAAGAGCCATCCAGCCCATCCCCCCAGACCAGTCCGGATTGGGTTATTACTCCAGGTTCTTTTTGGTGCCAAAGAAAACGGGGGACCTCAGACCCATCTTAGACCTTTCCACCCTGAACCTGTTCATACCCAAGGAAAAGTTCCAGATGGTCACTCTCCAATCAATTCTCCCCCTGCTGAGGGAGAATGGCTGGATGTGCTTGCTAGACCTCAAGGATGCGTATTACCACATATTAATGGACAGATGATCCAGGAGGTTTCTCTGCTTCCAGCTCGGAGCCAGTCATTATCAATTCAGGGTTCTTCCATTCGGCCTCACCTCAGCCCCCAGAGTGTTCACCAAGGTCATGGCAGTGGTTGCAGCCCACCTGAGACTCCAGGGCATTCAGGTCTTCCCTTACCTAGACGACTGGCTCCTCACCGCGACCAACAGGCATCAGCTCTGTGCAGCGAGAGATTATGCTCTGTCTCTGGCCCACAACCTAGGCATCTCAGTGAATGAGCAGAAATCCTGCCTGTGCCCCACTCAAGCCCTAGAATTCATAGGGGCCAGGTTAGATACGCAAATCTTCAAAGTTGTTCTAACGTCAGTCAGGCTGAACAGCTTGTCGTTCCAGGTGTTAGCCCTTCTTTGGAGCCCTGCTCCTCCAGCGGAGTTAGTCCTGAGGGCACTGGGGTCTATGTCAGCAGCGATCGGTCTCTCTCTTCATGCCCGTCTGCGAATGCGCATATTACAATGGACCCTTCAAGTCCAATGGTCCCTGTCGATCCACCCATTATGCATGCCAATCCCCCTGAGCAGGGTGTGCAGGGACTCCCTTCTGTGGTGGTTACAGGCACAGGAACTCAGAGAAGGGAGACCCTTTGTGATTCCTCCGGCCAAAGCCACATTGATCACGGACTCTTCTTGCCTCGGGTGGGGGGGCATTGTTCAGGCAGATCCGTTCAAGGCACGTGGACTTCCCTAGAGACTGCATTACATATCAATGTCCTAGAGATGAGGGTGGTGCTTTTGGCGTTGCAAGGTCTCCATGACCTTCTTCCCATAGGGACTATTGCAATCCAGACGGACAACATGTCAGTAGTCGGGTATATAAACAAACAAGGAGGGACCAGATCTTATCCCCTGTGTCGAGAAGCCATGAGAGTGTGGGAATGGGCAATTTCAACCAACCACTTTCTGATAGCGATGCACATTCTGGGGCGGTCCAACATATTAGCGGACAAGCTAAGTCGAGTGTTCCTCACTCCATACGAGTGGTCTCTGAATCCATCTGTTGTGAAGCAGATCTTCCACAAATGGGGTCAGCCTCGCTGCGACCTTTTCGCTTCTCCTTTAAACACAAAATGCAGCGAGTACTTCGCGATATTTCCCCCCAGAGGGGAGACCCCCAGAGACGCTCTAGTCCATGCTTGGCCTCCCGGACTCCTTTATGCTTATCCCCCCCTCCCACTTATGATGAAATTCATCCAGAAAGCCTGTCGGTTGGGGAGCAGAGTTATCCTCATAGCCCCATTCTGGCCTCGACAGATCTGGTTCCCCTTTCTGCGGTCTCACAGTGTGGCTTCCCCATGGATTCTGGATCCCAGTCCAGACCTAATCTCGCACCCAGCGAGATGCCATGCCCCAAACCTGGTCAATCTCAAACTTGCTGCTTGGTTGATCCAGTTCCATTAATGGCTAGGACTCCCGGTATCTCATCCCCCATTAAGGCCATTCTGGTGGCGGCTCATAAACCATCTACCAGGAAACTTTACAATAGTAAATGGAAACGTTTTTCCATCTGGGCCAAACATAAAGAATTGGACCCTTTTACTGTCCCTATTCCGACTATTCTGGACTTCCTGTCCCTGCTTTTTAGACAGGGAGCAAGTGCCTCCACAGTCAAAGTGCAGTTGGCGGCCATCTCCCATTTTCACATGGGGGACGGCATAGGCTCCTTAGCATCTACAGAGTTGTGCAAAACCTTCTTAAGAGGCGTTTTTCTTTTGAAACCACCTGTCAAGACTGTGGTTCCCCCGTGGGATCTCACTCTGGTCTTACAAGCCTTAACGAGACCACCTTTCGAGCCTGCGGCCTCGGTTCCGTTGAAGTTCTTGTCTTGGAAATCCGCTTTCTTAGTGGCTATTACTACAGCCAAGAGAGTTTCAGAATTACAAGCTCTGTGTATCAAACCTCCGTACCTTATTTTTCACAAAGATAGAGCGTCCCTCAGGACTAACCCGTCTTTCTTGCCTAAGGTGGCTACAGAATCAAACATTAATCAATCAATAAATCTTCCTGTATTTTTCCCAAATTTTCACAACAAAGGAGAATATATGTTGCACAAATTGGATGTACACAGACAACTGCATTTTTACTTGCACAGGACTAGAGAGTTTCACAAGTCGGACCAGTTGTTTGTTTCTTATGCAAAATCAGCCATGGGCAAGGCAATTGCTAAAGTGACTGTAGCAAATTGGATCTGTCAGTGCATTATGCTGGGATACACTTCATCTGGGAAGCCAGCTCCGGTTGGCGTCCGTGCTCATTCCACAAGATCTGTAGCTACCTCAACAGCCTTTTGGTCTAGGGTTCCAGTAGACGATATTTGTTCAGCAGCTACCTGGTCTTCATCTCATACCTTCATTTCTCATTACAAACTGGATATCATTTCCAGGAGTAGGGCTTCTTTTGGCTCCGCGGAGCTTCGGAATATCCTTCTGTAAGGACCACCCAGGTTCTTATAGGTTAGCTGGGGACTCTGTCCCACAGGTTGCAGATCAAATGAAGTAACTACTTCAGATATAGAAGTTATGCACTCACCATAATGTTCCATCTGAGTAGATACTTCATTTGTCTGCAACCGACCCCCCCTGCCATCCCCCGAACTTCGGGAATTTTTCTGATCATTTAGAGTTGGTTTCTGTCTCGAGTTGGTGAGGCAAAAAAAATGATCTGAGGTAATGTGGTTGGTAGTAGAGGATTATGGGTAGGGGGAGGAGCTAGGAGCTCAAATCTTGGAGCTTGGAAAGCTGCCGGATCGGATCCGAGGTCGGATCCGACACCAACAGGTTGCAGACAAATGAAGTATCTACTCAGATGGAACGTTATGGTGAGTACCTAACTTCTATATAATGTAGTATTATATACATGGTAAATGAGAACAGGCTGCACTTTAACATATACAGTATGGACATTAAGGAGATGTTATAAGACAGTATAATACAGTATTGTATACATGGCAAATGGGAACGGACTATACTTTAACATATACAATATGGACATTAATGAGATGTTATAAATAAGTATAATGTAGTATTATATAAATGGCAAATGGGAAAGGGCTATACTTTAACATATACAATATGGACATTAATGAGATGTTATAATAAAGTATAATGTAGTATTATATACATGGCAAATGGGAACGGGCTGTACTTTAACATATACAATATGGGCATTAATGAGATGTTATAATACAGTATAATGTAGTATTATATACATGTCAAATGGGAACGGGCTGCACTTTAACATATACAATATGGACATTAGTGAGATGTTATAATACAGTATAATGTAGTATTATATACATGTCAAATGGGAACGGGCTGTACTTTAACATATGCAATATGGATATTAATGAGATGTTATAATACAGTATAATGTAGTATTATATACATGGCAAATGGGAACGGGCTATACTTTAACATATACAATATGGACATTAATGAGATGTTATAATACAGTATAATGTAGTATTATATACATGGCAAATGGTAACGGGCTGTACTTTAACATATACAATATGGATATTAATGAGATGTTATAATACAGTATAATGTATTATTATATACATGTCAAATGGGAATGGGCTGTACTTTAACATATACAATATGGACATTTATGAGATGTTATAATACAGTATAATGTAGTATTATATACATGGCAAATGGGAATGGGCTATACTTTAACATATACAATATGGACATTAATTAGATGTTATAATAAAGTATAATGTAGAATTATATTCATGGCAAATGGGAACGGGCTGTACTTTAACATATACAATATGGACATTAATGAGATGTTATAATAAAGTATAATGTAATATTATATAAATGGCAAATGGGAACGGGCTGTATTTTAACATATACAATATGGACATTAATGAGATGCTATAATACAGTATAATGTAGTATTATATACATGTCAAATGGGAACGGGCTATACTTTAACATGTACAATACGGACATTAATGAGATGTTATAATAAAGTATAATGTAGTATTATATACATGGCAAATGGGAACGAGCTGTACTTTAACATATGCAATATGGACATTAATGAGATGTTATAATACAGTATAATGTAGTATTATATACATGGCAAATGGAAACGGGCTGTACTTTAACATATACAATATAGACATTAATGAGATGTTATAATACAGTATAATGTAGCATTATACACATGGCAAATGGGAACGGGCTGTACTTTAACATATACAATATGGACATTAATGAGATGTTATAATACAGTATAATGTAGTATTATATACATGGCAAATGGGAACGGGCTGTACTTTAACATATACAATATGGACATTAATGAGATGTTATAATAAAGTATAATGTAGTATTATATACATGGCAAATGGGAACGAGCTGTACTTTAACATATGCAATATGGACATTAATGAGATGTTATAATACAGTATAATGTAGTATTATATACATGGCAAATGGAAACGGGCTGTACTTTAACATATACAATATAGACATTAATGAGATGTTATAATACAGTATAATGTAGTATTATATACATGGCAAATGGAAACGGGCTGTACTTTAACATATACAATATAGACATTAATGAGATGTTATAATACAGTATAATGTAGCATTATACACATGGCAAATGGGAACGGGCTGTACTTTAACATATACAATATGGACATTAATGAGATGTTATAATACAGTATAATGTAGTATTATATACATGGCAAATGGGAATGGGCTACACTTTAATATATACAATATGGACATTTATGAGATGTTATAATAAAGTATAATGTAGTATTATATACATGGCAAATGGGAACGAGCTGTACTTTAACATATGCAATATGGACATTAATGAGATGTTATAATACAGTATAATGCAGTATTATATACATGGCAAATGGAAACGGGCTGTACTTTAACATATACAATATAGACATTAATGAGATGTTATAATACAGTATAATGTAGCATTATACACATGGCAAATGGGAACGGGCTGTACTTTAACATATACAATATGGACATTAATGAGATGTTATAATACAGTATAATGTAGTATTATATACATGGCAAATGGGAACGGGCTGTACTTTAACATATACAATATGGACATTAATGAGATGTTATAATAAAGTATAATGTAGTATTATATACATGGCAAATGGGAACGGGCTGTACTTTAACATATACAATATGGACATTAATGAGATGTTATAATACAGTATAATGTAGTATTATATACATGTCAAATGGGAACGGGCTATACTTTAACATGTACAATACGGACATTAATGAGATGTTATAATAAAGTATAATGTAGTATTATATACATGGCAAATGGGAACGGGCTGTACTTTAACATATACAATATGGACATTAATGAGATGTTATAATACAGTATAATGTAGTATTATATACATGGCAAATGGGAACGGGCTATACTTTAACATATACAATATGGACATTTATGAGATGTTATAATAAAGTATAATGTAGTATTATATACATGGCAAATGGGAACGGGCTGTACTTTAACATATACAATATGGACATTAATGTGATGTTATAATACAGTATAATGTAGTATTATATACATGGCAAATGGGAACGGGCTGTACTTTAACATATACAATATGGACATTAATGAGATGTTATAATACAGTATAATGTAGTATTATATACATGGCAAATGGGAACAGGCTATACTTTAACATATACAATATGGACATTAATGAGATGTTATAATACAGTATAATGTAGTATTATATACATGGCAAATGGGAACGGGCTGTACTTTAACATATGCAATATGGACATTAATGAGATGTTATAATACACTATAATGTAGTATTATTTACATGGCAAATGGGAACGGGCTATACTTTAACATATACAATATGGACATTAATGAGATGTTATAATACAGTATCTGAAGTAGTTACTTCATTTGATCTGCAACCTGTGGGTGTCGGATCCGACCTCTGATCCGATCCGGCAGCTTTCCAAGCTCCAAGATTCGAGCTCCTAGCTCTTCCCCCCTACCCATAATCCCCTACTACCAACCAGATTACCTCAGATCGTTTTTTGCCGCGGCTGAAGAAGCTTCCTTGTGAAGAGCTCCTGGCTGGTTGAGATCATTGCTGGTTTTAAACCGATTTTTCATTCAAAGTTGTCGTGTGTGTGTGTGTTAGTTCCCTTTTTCTGCTTCTTGTGCTAGTTTTTGGTCACTTTTTGTTAAATTTATTACTAGTTTTATCTTCACTCCCCTCCCCCTCCTAGTGTTTGGGTGTGTGTGTGAATGATGTCAGAAGGGCCTAAGGCCATTTTCTCTAAATGTACTGAGTGTGGCCACAAGCTTTCTCCAGCTGATGGCCACACTCAGTGCGTTTTGTGCCTGGGGGCAGCCCATTTGTCAGAGGCCTGCCAAATCTGCGCGGCCTTTAACCCCCGGGCACTTCGAGATAGGAAGAACAAGCTGATCCTGGCGGGAAAGCTCCCCTAGGAGTCGGCTTCTTCTTCCTCTCCAGTTCGGGCTCCAGCTGCTTCGGCAGCTTTGGTGCCGTCTATCCCCTTAGCTCTACCTGGGACTCAACCTCCCTCATCGGGTTTGAGCTCTGGGGAAACTAGTGCCTCTTCCCTTAGAGAGAAGAGGCACAAGGATAAGGATGGACATAAGTCCCACAAAAGGCGGGCCGAATCTCATCCTTCGGCTCCGCCAGCAAAACTACTTAAATCTCCCTCGAGGGTCTCCGGATCCCCCTCCTCTCGGCGCCGTTCGACCAGTTTTTCGCCGGAGGAGGAGGATAGGTCTCCCTCAAGATTTTCGAGGTGGCCCTCCCGGCCTGCTTCTACTACTTCATCTAGGTCGACCAAAGCATCTCCGAAGCGGATCTGGATCGGATGATGCATCGGTTCTTACAGACCCAAATGCAGATGGGGATGCTCTTGCCGCCCCCCCCCCTCTGGGGGGGAGTGCAGCCCCCATATTTGCCCCGATCACTCCTTCTCCGACTCGTTTTCGGGTCTTGGAGTCATCGGATCCAGGCCCTTTTGGACCCGGGGAATTGTCGGTGCCGATAGTGGTTGTTTCTTTGACGCCGACTATACCTTCGAGCTTGTCGGACCCGAGCTCTCGGGGCCGAGGGCTGACCGTCGGATCAGAGGGAGTTGCTGTGTCTTTGGCGCTGTTGGTGTCGGAGCACAGCTCTGCCTCGGCGCCGACTGCATCGGCTCCGACCCCGATACCTTCCTCGGATCCGAGGAGATTGCTCTCAGAGGCTGGTGAGAGTGGCTCTCATTCGGCTTTTGAGGTAGTGGAGAGGGTACTGTCGAGGTCCTCCAGATCCCCGACCCGGGCTTCGGATCCACCCGTACTTCCACTGTATGAGGGTCTGTCTTCCATCATCCGTCCATCTGGACAGCCTGCCCAAGCCCTCCAGGTAGTTCCCATGGAGGAACAACAACCCGTGGATGAGCCCTCTTCGGACAGTCCCACCGAGGAGGTCCCTCGGAAACATCGGTGCAAAAGGAGGCACCTGGACTCCCCCAAGTCCATTACCACAGACATGGACTTAGATGATACAGAGGGTTCCCCAAGGTCACCCCCTGAAGATGTCTCCTTTGGAGACATCATGGAAATGTTGTGTATCAGAGGGGGGTGGTCAGCCCAAAAGCCCTCCCTTGATGAGTCCGTGTTCCTGGAGGCCTTTGAGGCAGGCCCATCTACCTCCTGGGTGTCCCCTCTGGCCGACACCCTGGTGGACTTAATTACCACCAGGGCTTGGAAGGAGCCCGACACCGTGGAGCCAATCTAGGTGCTCCGATAAAGTCCTCAGCCCACCCACAGATAGACCGTCTTGAGCCAAAGGAACCCCCGTTGATGCTATGTTGGTGGCGGCGGCCAACAAGAAAGAACTTGCGCAGGAGAGTTCTTCGGTTCACCCACCGGATAAGGAATCTCAAGCGCTTGACCAGATTGGGAAGTGGATGTTTGCTTCAGCGACCTTTTCCATAAGGGTGCTGAACTATATGGCACATACAATCACAAAGTTAAAGTCAAATAAGCAAACACTCCCACAAGTGGAATAAAGCTCGGCTCAGCGTGATGTGCAGATGATATAAATATCAAATAGAAGTACCACAATTGAAAGGCAGCAAATGGACGCTTGCAACAAACCAAATGAATGAGTTCAATTCCTTTATTTGGACAAAGCAACGACACGAACACACGTCTAATATCCAACAAGCGCTTTCGCCTGGTTGTACCAGGCTTTCTCAAGTTGATTGAACAATGCAAATGCTCATCTTATATAGTCTACTTCCATTGATCAAGTGCACTTAATTGACACTGTTAATTAAATAATTAATGAATTAGTTAAAATTTTTGCAAGTAATGAAAAATAGAAAATCTTGAAATAATACAACATTGTGCTGCCGTTGTTTAAAGTGCAAAAGTGCATATACTAAAACATGAAACTAGCATATAGTAAATAATGTAGTTTGAGATTTAAAATTTGGACATATAATTCAATAGTAAAAATGAAAAAATAACTAAAAAATATATTTACAATAAATAAACAGTTCAATACTAGATGTAGCAAGACACATGGGACATAACCTATCAAAACATTTAATAAATTGCTATTTCAGATGTAAAAACCTTAACTGAGTACTACAATGAATTAAAAGTATATTTAAAATGTTAAACATATATAGTTGGACAAATATCAAGTGTGTTAAAATCATGTGAAGGTACTAATGTAGTTTGTTCCTATTCATCTTCAGGATGCTAGCAAGACTGATAGTGTCATTTAAACCTGGGTAATGAGAAGCATCTAATTTTAACTGCCAAATCAGTTCTCTGTTTTCTAATAAAGTCTCCCAATCACCTCCCCTAGGGTCAAGTAGAACCTGCTCTAGTACAAAGAATTTGAGCTGCATGTTGGGGCAGTTGAATAGATGTTTGTAAAAGGCATTAGTATCCCTTTTTTTCTCAATATCATAGAGGTGCTCATAAATTCTCTTTTTGAGCATCCTCTCGGTCTTACCGATGTAGAAACTACCACACACAATGCATATTCCCATGTATACCACCCCCTTGGAATTACATGTGAAATGGCCAAAAAAATTTATCTTTAATTTTCTAGTGGGTAGGTAATAACCTTCCTCCTCCATAATGTAAGGGCACTGATTACACGCCCCACATTTATATGTTCCTAATTTCTTTAAGTTGGTCCCTGTTGTTATAGGGTCAGTTCTCCTCTTCTTTTTAAATATTCCTTTCAAGTTGATATCTCTTTTCCTAGTGAAACCCACCTTTTCAGGCAGGAACTGTTGGGTATCTTTCTGAGTTGTTAGAATAGGCCAAAACATGTTAATGGTGTTTTCAACTAACACCGAGTCTTTATTAAAAGTGTATACAAAATTGTTCTTGAGCCTGTTTTGTTGGTCATCACTAGGGGAGGCCACAGGTAAACCCTTACCTAGCAATGGTGGATAGAAAAAGTCCCTTTTCTTAGTCACTTCTGAAGCTACTGAGTTAATCAGGGAAGATGGATAACCTCTCTCTAGGAACATTTTCTTTAGAAGTTCTAATTCTTGTAAAAAAAGTTCATAAGTACTAGACATTCTTGAGGCTCTAATGAATTGCCCCTTTAATATTCCTTTCTTAGTGTAGTTTGGGTGTCCACTATCAAAGTGTAAGAAGGTGTTAGAATAGGTGCTTTTTCTAAAAATAGATGTTTGAAAACAGCCACCTTCCAAATCCTTCCTAAGGAGCACATCTAAATAATGTAGAGAGGAGTCGCTAATTTCATATGTAAAGGCCAAAAATGTGGTAGTGGAATTTAAATAACTAAAAAATTCCATAAAGGCTTCCTTACCACCTTTTCAAAGAATACATATATCGTCAAGGTAACGTTTATAGAACAATATATGCTCTTTCCATTCAGTGGCATGAACGAATGCCTTTTCCCATCTATACAAGACAATATTGGCATATGCTGATGCGCATGATGCACCCATAGCCACCCCTTTCTTTTGTTTAAAAATCTCGCCATTGAAGTAAATAAAATTGTTAGATAAAACTGTTTCCATAAATATTACTATAAGATTAATCAAGCTTCCATTTAGGTTAGATTCAGTGGCCAAAATTTCATTAAACCAGTCCAAACCTATGTCCAGCGGAATACTGGGAAAAAGCTCGATAACATCAATGGTGACCATTAAAAGATCCGGTTCGAATAAATTTGGGGTGATACTGCCAATAAACTCCCAAGAGTCTTTGCAAATGAAGGTAAAAGCGGAAATCAAATGTTTCAAGTTTTGATCTATGAAAATTCCTAAGGGTTCTGTAATACTGCCCGCCCCTGCCACTATTGGTCTAAACTTTAAAGGTGCTAGGCCCTTATGCACCTTAGGTATTCCGAAAATTGTAGGAATTTTCGGTCTGGGAATGGATAGAAAATTGTATAATTTTTCATTTATGCCCCCTTGGTAGAGATAGTCCTTCAACATGTAGTTAATTTTAGCGACAGACAAATTATATTCATTTCTTGAAATTAATTCATAGGTGTCCGCATCTTGTAAAATGTTAAATACATGTATATCATAATCCAGGTTGTACATAAGGACTATACCTCCCCCTTTATCGGGTTTCATCGCCTTAATATTGTCATTATTAAGGTGTTGAATAAGTTGTTGAGAGTGAAAATCAAAGTTGCTCAGAGTAGTTCTACTTTGTGCATTGCAATTTTCTCTAAGTGTTTTTTCAACTAACTCTTCAAAAACTTTCAAACTAGGGTGCGTAGGGGGGTTGAAAACACTTCATCTACTCAGGGTATGCTCTACTTGTTGTTGGCCTTTGAAATAAAGAGCCAAATTAAGTTTTCTTACAAACAACTTGAATTCCACTAATAAATTAGGAAGGTTCATGGAACGTATGGGAACAAATTGTAGGCCTTTAGTGAATAAATTAAAAAATTCAGTAGTAATAGTGACATCTGTAAAATTATAAATCTTAAAATTGTTTTCAGTAATGACCTGGCACCTATCTAAACACATATCTGGGTCTTCGGTATTCTCATTCTCATGCGCAAGCCTTACTTTTTCTATCTGCGTCCCCTGTTCCAATTCTGTTGGTGATATGCATGATTCCGCCCCAACGGTCTGCCCTGTGGGTACTGAAAAACCTGGGGCTGACCAGTGTTGTCCTTTTGTGCTAAGTGTTCACTTCTTCTTAAGGGTTCTACCACAGGTGTGCTAGCATCATCATAATCAATTATTTCTAAGTTATTCAAATTCTTCCCTAAATGGTTGTGCCCATTTCTCCCTGGCAATGGGTATGCTTTGCCCTCTTTATATTCTAATAAATCTCTTTGTAATTTTCTGGTTTTACGGTCAATTTCTTTAATGCAATGCTGATCAATCTCCATGAAAACATCATCATATTTCTTTTTAACACTTAAAAAATTCTTATGTTTGACAATGGTATCATTTAAAATTGTAAGTTCATTCAGTATTGTATTAGCTTTTCTTTGATAATCTTGTACCATGAGGTTTAGAATCTCTAACCCCGTTTTGTCAAACAATTCAAGCAATTGTGAATGTAAAGTAGAACCAAGGGTAGCAGAATTAGGAAATTTAAAGCATCTAAGACCTTTAGGCACACGTTGCACCCTGATGCATTCGTTTAAATAATTGATTTCAAGTTGAGCATTTTTGTATGCATACAGTTTGTTGCTTAAACAGTCAAAATCAGCATCCATTTGCTCAAGGTGTTTATTTAAAGTACCTTGTTTGAAAGTAAATTCTTGTTCCGTCCATGCCCGAAAATCGAACTCCTTATGGATGGCATTGTGGCCGTTGAAGCACTTTTGTTGGTGTGCATGCTGCAATACATGCTTGTCTTGTTCTATAGCCCCAGACGATAAAGTTGGAAAAAATGTGTTTTCACCGCCATTCGGCTCGTGGGAACGCGTACCAGGTCTCTCCCTAGTTTGCTTCTGTTGCTGGTTACCTGGCAACGGAGAAGAACCATCAAGTTTGGTTGCAGAGAGCAAGTCGTTTATGCGAGTCATCATGCAAAAAAGTTGATTGAATTCCTTTCGGGTAACAGAGGTATCATCCTGTTCATTTCTCAACAGCACCGGAGTGTCTAAAAAATCAGAGCCAGCTAAATCTTCCGCCATGGAAGGATAAAACCACGAACAATCACAAAGTTAAAGTCAAATAAGCAAACACTCCCACAAGTGGAATAAAGCTCGGCTCAGCGTGATGTGCAGATGATATAAATATCAAATAGAAGTACCACAATTGAAAGGCAGCAAATGGACGCTTGCAACAAACCAAATGAATGAGTTCAATTCCTTTATTTGGACAAAGCAACGACACGAACACACGTCTAATATCCAACAAGCGCTTTCGCCTGGTTGTACCAGGCTTTCTCAAGTTGATTGAACAATGCAAATGCTCATCTTATATAGTCTACTTCCATTGATCAAGTGCACTTAATTGACACTGTTAATTAAATAATTAATGAATTAGTTAATATTTTTGCAAGTAATGAAAAATAGAAAATCTTGAAATAATACAACATTGTGCTGCCGTTGTTTAAAGTGCAAAAGTGCATATACTAAAACATGAAACTAGCATATAGTAAATCATGTAGTTTTAGATTTAAAATTTGGACATATAATTCAATAGTAAAAATGAAAAAATAACTAAAAAATATATTTACAATAAATAAACAGTTCAATACTAGATGTAGCAAGACACATGGGACATAACCTATCAAAACATTTAATAAATTGCTATTTCAGATGTAAAAACCTTAACCGAGTACTACAATGAATTAAAAGTATATTTAAAAATGTTAAACATATATAGTTGGACAAATATCAAGTGTGTTAAAATCATGTGAAGGTACTAATGTAGTTTGTTCCTATTCATCTTCAGGACGCTAGCAAGACTGATAGTGTCATTTAAACCTGGGTAATGAGAAGCATCTAATTTTAACTGCCAAATCAGTTCTCTGTTTTCTAATAAAGTCTCCCAATCACCTCCCCTAGGGTCAAGTAGAACCTGCTCTAGTACAAAGAATTTGAGCTGCATGTTGGGGCAGTTGAATAGATGTTTGTAAAAGGCATTAGTATCCCTTTTTTTCTCAATATCATAGAGGTGCTCATAAATTCTCTTTTTGAGCATCCTCTCGGTCTTACCGATGTAGAAACTACCACACACAATGCATATTCCCATGTATACCACCCCCTTGGAATTACATGTGAAATGGCCAAAAGAGTTTATCTTTAATTTTCTAGTGGGTAGGTAATAACCTTCCTCCTCCATAATGTAAGGGCACTGATTACACGCCCCACATTTACAATATACTATTGAATTATATGTCCAAATTTTAAATCTAAAACTACATTATTTACTATATGCTAGTTTCATGTTTTAGCATATGCACTTTTGCACTTTAAACAACGGCAGCACAATGTTGTATTATTTCAAGATTTTCTATTTTTCATTACTTGCAAAAATTTTAACTAATTCATTAATTATTTAATTAACAGTGTCAATTAAGTGCACTTGATCAATGGAAGTAGACTATATAAGATGAGCATTTGCATTGTTCAATCAACTTGAGAAAGCCTGGTACAACCAGGCGAAAGCGCTTGTTGGATATTAGACGTGTGTTCGTGTCGTTGCTTTGTCCAAATAAAGGAATTGAACTCATTCATTTGGTTTGTTGCAAGCGTCCATTTGCTGCCTTTCAATTGTGGTACTTCTATTTGATATTTATATCATCTGCACATCACGCTGAGCCGAGCTTTATTCCACTTGTGGGAGTGTTTGCTTATATGGCACATACCATTAGCCTACAGCGAGACTTGATTAAAGAATACGCTGCAGCCCCCCCAGAGTCCATGTCGATCCCAGACAAAAAGGTTTTTGAGACTCGAATGGCCGCTCTAAAATCCATCTCCAATACATCTATGCGGCTTCTCTCCCATGCAATGGAGGGAGCCGCTAGAGCTAGCGGAGCCGGGGTCGTCTTGCGACGTCTCTCCTGGCTCCATCTGTGCGACTTCACAGACCCCTTCAAGGCGTCCTTCGCGAATGCCCCTTTTGACGGTTCTGCCTTGTTTGGCAAAACTGTTCGCGACAAGCTGGTCCAAAGCGAAAAGGATGGGAAGACGCTGTCTGCTGTCGGAGTCCGCTTCTCTAATCCCCAAAGATCCTTCTCCAGGAATCAGAGGAGACAAAAGAAGCTGTGGTTCCGTAAGTCTCAGCAGTCCCATCCTGCTGCGGACCACTCGTCCTCTAGAGGCAGAGGAGGACAAGGTGGACGCCGGCCCAGAGGCAGAGGGGGGGCCACATAATTTCGGGTCTAGAGAACCTTTCTCGGACAGACCCGTGCAACAGCCCTGAGGGCTTGCCCGACTGTCTCTCTCTGGAGGCAGTCGGGGGGCGATTGTCGGAGCACCTGTCAAACTGGGAGTCCCTTACAACAGATCGATGGGTGCTCCAGATCATATCCAGAGGTTACTCCATTCCATTCATAAACCTTCCCCCCAAACCCAGACGTCTCCCTGATGTCCCACCCAATCAGAGGGAGGCAGCGGCTTTGGAGATTTCAAAGCTGCCAAGAAAAAGAGCCATCCAGCCCATCCCCCCAGACCAGTCCGGATTGGGTTATTACTCCAGGTTCTTTTTGGTGCCAAAGAAAACGGGGGACCTCAGACCCATCTTAGACCTTTCCACCCTGAACCTGTTCATACCCAAGGAAAAGTTCCGGATGGTCACTCTCCAATCAGTTCTCCCCCTGCTGCGGGAGAACGACTGGATGTGCTCGCTAGACCTCAAGGATGCGTATTACCACATATTAATGGACAGATGATCCAGGAGGTTTCTCCGCTTCCGGCTCGGAGCCAGTCATTATCAATTCAGGGTTCTTCCATTCGGCCTCACCTCAGCCCCCAGAGTGTTCACCAAGGTCATGGCAGTGGTTGCAGCCCACCTGAGACCCAGGGCATTCAGGTCTTCCCTTACCTAGACGACTGGTTCCTCACCGCGACCAACAGGCATCAGCTCTGTGCGGCGAGAGATTATGCTCTGTCTCTGGCCCACAACCTAGGCATCTCAGTGAACGAGCAGAAATCCTGCCTGTGCCCCACTCAAGCCCTAGAATTCACAGGGGCCAGGTTAGATATGCAAATCTCCAAAGTTGTTCTAACGTCAGTCAGGCTGAACAGCTTGTCATTCCAGGTGTTAGCCCTTCTTCAGAGCCCTGCTCCTCCAGCGGAGTTAGTCCTGAGGCACTGGGGTCTATGTCAGCAGCGATCAGTCTCTCTCTTCATGCCTGTCTGCAAATGCGTATATTACAATGGACCCTTCAAGTCCAGTGGTCCCTGTCGATCCACCCATTATGCATGCCAATCCCCCTGAGCAGGGTGTGCAGGGACTCCCTTCTGTGGTGGTTAAAGGCACAGGAACTCAGAGAAGGGAGACCCTTTGTGATTCCTCCGGCCAAAGCCACATTGACCACGGACTCTTCTTGCCTCAGGTGGGGGGGCATTGTTCAGGCAGATCCGTTCAAGGCACGTGGACTTCCCTAGAGACCGTATTACATATCAACGTCCTAGAGATGAGGGCGGTGCTTTTGGCGTTGCAAGGTCTCCACGACCTTATTCCCATAGGGACTATTGCAATCCAGATGGACAACATGTCAGTAGTCTGGTATATAAACAAACAAGGAGGGACCAGATCTTATCCCCTGTGTCGAGTAGCCATGAGAGTGTGGGAATGGGCGATTTCCACCAACCGCTTTCTGATAGCGACGCACATTCCGGGGTGGTCCAACATATTAGCGGACAAGCTAAGTCGAGTGTTTCTCACTCCATACGAGTGGTCTCTGAATCCATCTGTTGTGAAGCAGATCTTCCACAAATGGGGTCAGCCTCACTGCGACCTTTTCGCTTCTCCTTTAAACACAAACTGCAGCGAGTACTTCGCAATAGTTCCCCAGAGGAGACCCCAGAGGCAGCCCTAGTCCATGCTTGGCCTCCCGGACTCCTTTATGCTTATCCCCCCCCTCCCACTTATGATGAAATTCATCCAGAAAGCCTGTCGGTTGGGGAGCAGAGTTATCCTCATAGCCCCATTCTGGCCTCGACAGATCTGGTTCCCCTTTCTGCGGTCTCACAGTGTGGCTTCCCCATGGATTCTGGATCCCAGTCCAGACCTAATCTCGCACCCAGCGAGATGCCATACCCCAAACCTGGTCAATCTCAAACTTGCTGCTTGGTTGATTCAGTTCCATTAATGGCTAGGACTCCCGGTATCTCATCCCCCGTTAAGGCCATTCTGGTGGCGGCTCATAAACCATCTACCAGAAAACTTTACAACAGTAAATGGAAACGTTTTTCCATCTGGGCCAGACATAAAGAATTGGACCCTTTTACTGTCCCTATTCCGACTATTCTGGACTTCCTTTCCCTGCTTTTTAGACAGGGAGCAAGTGCCTCCACAGTCAAAGTGCAGTTGGCGGCCATCTCCCATTATCACGTGGGGGACGGCATAGGCTCCTTAGCATCTACAAAGTTGTGCAAAACCTTCTTAACAGACGTTTTTCTTTTGAAACAACCTGTCAAGACTGTGGTTCCCCCGTGGGATCTCACTCTGGTCTTACAAGCCTTAACGAGACCACCTTTCGAGCCTGCAGCCTCGGTTCCGTTGAAGTTCTTGTCTTGGAAAACCGCTTTCTTAGTGGCTATTACTTCAACCAAGAGAGTTTCAGAATTACAAGCTCTGTGTATCAAACCTCCGTACCTTATTTTTCACAAAGATAGAGTGTCCCTCAGGACTAACCCGTCTTTCTTGCCTAAGGTGGCTACAGAATCAAACATTAATCAGTCAATAAATCTTCCTGTATTTTTCCCAAATTTTCACAACAAAGGAGAATATACGTTGCACAAATTGTATGTACACAGACAACTGCGTTTTTACTTGCACAGGACTAGAAAGTTTCACAAGTCGGACCAGTTGTTTGTTTCTTATGCAAAGTCAGCCATGGCCAAGGCAATTGCTAAAGTGACTGTAGCAAATTGGATCTGTCAGTGCATTATGCTGGGATACACTTCATCAGGCAAGCCAGCTCCGGTTGGCATCCGTGCTCATTCCACAAGATCTGTAGCTACCTCAACAGCCTTTTGGTCTAGGGTTTCAGTAGACGATATTTGTTCAGCAGCTACCTGGTCCTCATCTCATACCTTCATTTCTCATTACAAACTGGATATCATTTCCAGGAGTAGGGCTTCTTTTGGCTCCGCGGTGCTTCGGAATATCCTTCTGTAAGGACCACCCAGGTTCTTATAGGTTAGCTGGGGACTCTGTCCCACAGGTTGCAGATAAAATGAAGTAACTACTTCAGATATAGAAGTTATGCACTCACCATAATGTTCCATCTGAGTAGATACTTCATTTGTCTGCAACCGACTCCCCTGCCATCCCCCGAACCTCGGGAATTTTTCTGATCATTTGGAGTTGGTTTCTGTCTCGAGTTGGTGAGGCAAAAAAAAACGATCTGAGGTAATGTGGGTGGTAGTAGGGGATTATAGGTAGGGGGAGGAGCTAGGAGCTCGAATCTTGGAGCTTGGAAAGCTGCCGGATCGGATCCGAGGTCGGATCCGACACCCACAGGTTGCAGACAAATGAAGTATCTACTCAGATGGAACGTTATGGTGAGTACATAACTTCTATATAATGTAGTATTATATACATGGCAAATGGGAACGGGCTGCACTTTAACATATACAGTATGGACATTAATGAGATGTTATAATACAGTATAATACAGTATTGTATACATGGCAAATGGGAATGGACTATACTTTAACATATACAATATGGACATTAATGAGATGTTATAAAAAAGTATAATGTAGTATTATATAAATGGCAAATGGGAATGGGCTATACTTTAACATATACAATATGGACATTAATGAGATGTTATAATAAAGTATAATGTAGTATTATACACATGGCAAATGGGAACGGGCTGTAATTTAACATATACAATATGGACATTAATGAGATGTTATAATACAGTATAATGTAGTATTATATACATGTCAAATGGGAACGGGCTGCACTTTAACATATACAATATGGACATTAATGAGATGTTATAATACAGTATAATGTAGTATTATATACATGTCAAATGGGAACGGGCTGTACTTTAATATATGCAATATGGACATTAATGAGATGTTATAATACAGTATAATGTAGTATTATATACATGTCAAATGGGAACGGGCTATACTTTAACATATACAATATGGACATTAATGAGATGTTATAATACAGTATAATGTAGTATTATATACATGGCAAATGGGAATGGGCTGTACATTAACATTTACAATATGGACATTAATGAGATGTTATAATACAGTATAATGTATTATTATATACATGTCAAATGGGAATGGGCTGTACTTAAACATATACAATATGGACATTTATGAGATGTTATAATACAGTATAATGTAGTATTATATACATGGCAAATGGGAACGGGCTATACTCTGAATATACAATATGGACATTAATGAGATGTTATAGTAAAGTATTGTGTAGTATTATATACATGGCAAATGGGAACGGGCTGTACTTTAACATATACAATATGGACATTTATGAGATGTTATAATACAGTATAATGTAGTATCATATACATGGCAAATGGGAACGGGCTATACTTTAACATATACAATATGGACATTAATCAGATGTTAGAACAAAGTATAATGTAGTATTATATACATGGCAAATGGGAACGGGCTATACTTTAACATATACAATATGGACATTAATGAGATGTTATAATAAAGTATAATGTAGAATTATATACATGGCAAATGGGAACGGGCTGTACTTTAACATATACAATATGGACATTAATGAGATGTTATAATAAAGTATAATGTAGTATTATATAAATGGCAAATGGGAACGGGCTGTATTTTAACATATACAATATGGACATTAATGAGATGTTATAATACAGTATAATGTAGTATTATATACATGGCAAATGGGAACGGGCTATACTTTAACATATACAATACGGGCATTTAGGAGATGTTATAATAAAGTATAATGTAGTATTATATATATGGCAAATGTGAACGGGCTGTACTTTAACGTATACAATATGGACATTACAGAGATGTTGTAATAAAGTATAATGTAGTATTATATACATGTCATATGGGAACGTGCTATACTTTAACATATAAAAAATGGACATTAATGAGATGTTATAATAAAGTATAATGTAGTATTCAAACAAACAGCAAAGAACCAAACCAGGAAGTAAATGCACACACAGCCAGGAAATGGAACAGCTCTTTTTAAGTTCACCAAAGCAGATTCAATAAATCCAGGTAGGCAACAAACGAATTCAAATAATTCCTTTATTCAGAACCACAGAATGATAACACACAAGCGCTTTCGCTCAGAGGAATTCTGAGCTTTATCAAGCTATAATGTAGTATTATATACATGGCAAATGGGAATGGGATGTACTTTAACATATACAATATGGACATTTATGAGATGTTATCATACAGTATAATGTAGTATTATATACATGGCAAATGGGAGCGGGCTATACTTTAACATATACAATATGGACATTAATGAGATGTTATAATAAAGTATGATGTAGTATTATATGCATGGCAAATGGGAACGGACTATACTTTAACATATACAATATGGACATTTATGAGATGTTATAATACAGTATAATGTAATATCATATACATGGCAAATGGGAACGGGCTATACTTTAACATATACAATATGGACATTAATCAGATGTTATAATAAAGTATAATGTAGTATTATATACATGGCAAATGGGAACGGGTTATACTTTAACATATACAATATGGACATTTATGAGATGTTATAATAAAGTATAATGTAGTATTATATACATGACAAATGGGAATGGGCTGTACTTTAACATATACAATATGGACATTAATGAGATGTTATAATAAAGTATAATGTAGTATTATATACATGGCAAATGGGAACGGGCTGTACTTTAACATATACAATATGGACATTAATGAGATGTTATAATAAAGTATAATGTAGTATTATATACATGGCAAATGGGAACGGGCTGTACTTTAACATATACAATATGGACATTTATGAGATGTTATAATACAGTATAATGTAGTATTATATACATGGCAAATGGGAATGGGCTATACTTTAACATATACAATATGGACATTAATGAGATGTTATAATAAAGTATAATGTAGTATTATATACATGGCAAATGGGAACGGGCTGTACTTTAACATATACAATATGGACATTAATGAGATGTTATAATAAAGTATAATGTAGTATTATATACATGGCAAATGGGAACGGGCTATACTTTAACATATACAGTATGGACATTTATGAGATGTTATAATACTGTATAATGTAGTATTATATACATGGCAAATGGGAGCGGGCTATACTTTAACATATACAATATGGACATTAATGAGATGTTATAATAAAGTATAATGTAGTATTATATACATGGCAAATGGGAATGGGCTGTACTTTAACATATACAATATGGACATTAATGAGATGTTATAATAAAGTATAATGTAGTATTATATACATGGCAAATGGGAACGGGCTGTACTTTAACATATACAATATGGACATTTATGAGATGTTATAATACAGTATAATGTAGTATTATATACATGGCAAATGGGAACGGGCTATACTTTAACATATACAATATGGACATTAATGAGATGTTATAATAAAGTATAATGTAGTATTATATACATGGCAAATGGGAATGGGCTATACTTTAACATATACAATATGGACATTAATGAGATGTTATAATAAAGTATAATGTAGTATTATATACATGGCAAATGGGAACGGGCTATACTTTAACATATACAATATGGACATTAATGAGATGTTATAATACAGTATAATGTAGTATTATATACATGGCAAATGGGAACGGGCTATACTTTAACATATACAATATGGACATTAATGAGATGTTATAATAAAGTATAATGTAGTATTATATACATGGCAAATGGGAACGGGCTATACTTTAACATATACAATATGGACATTAATGAGATGTTATAATAAAGTATAATGTAGTATTATATACATGGCAAATGGGAGCGGGCTATACTTTAACATATACAATATGGACATTAATGAGATGTTATAATAAAGTATAATGTAGTATTATATACATGGCAAATGGGAGCGGGCTATACTTTAACATATACAATATGGACATTAATGAGATGTTATAATAAAGTATAATGTAGTATTATATACATGGCAAATGGGAACGGGCTATCCTTTAACATATACAATATGGACATTAATGAGATGTTATAATAAAGTATAATGTAGTTTTATATACATGGCAAATGGGAACGGGCTGTACTTTAACATATACAATATGGACATTTATGAGATGTTATAATAAAGTATAATGTAGTATTATATACATGGCAAATGGGAATGGGCTATACTTTAACATATACAATATGGACATTAATGAGATGTTATAATAAAGTATAATGTAGTATTATATACAAACAGCAAAAGAACCAAACCAGGAAGTAAATGCACACAGCCAGGAAATGGAACAGCTCTTTTAAGTTCACCAAAGCAGATTCAATAAATCCAGGTAGGCAATTCAAATAATTCCTTTATTCAGAACCACAGAATGATAACACATACAATGCTCAGAGGAATTCTGAGCTTTATCAAACTATAATGTAGTATTATATACATGGCAAATGGGAATGGGATGTACTTTAACATATACAATATGGACATTTATGAGATGTTATCATACAGTATAATGTAGTATTATATACATGGCAAATGGGAGCGGGCTATACTTTAACATATACAATATGGACATTAATGAGATGTTATAATAACGTATAATGTAGTATTATATACATGGCAAATGGGAACGGACTATACTTTAACATATACAATATGGACATTTATGAGATGTTATAATACAGTATAATGTAATATCATATACATGGCAAATGGGAACGGGCTATACTTTAACATATACAATATGGACATTAATGAGATGTTATAATAAAGTATAATGTAGTATTATATACATGGCAAATGGGAACGGTTTATACTTTAACATATACAATATGGACATTAATGAGATGTTATAATAAAGTATAATGTAGTATTATATACATGGCAAATGGGAACGGGCTGTACTTTAACATATACAATATGGACATTAATGAGATGTTATAATAAAGTATAATGTAGTATTATATAAATGGCAAATGGGAACGGGCTGTATTTTAACATATACAATATGGACATTAATGAGATGTTATAATAAAGTATAATGTAGTATTATATAAATGGCAAACGGGAACGGGCTGTACCTTAACATATACAATATAGACATTTATGAGATGTTATAATACAGTATAATGTAGTATTATATACATGGCAAATGGGAATGGGCGGTACTTTAACATATACAATATGGACATTAATGAGATGTTATAATACAGTATAATGTAGTATTATATACATGGCAAATGGGAACGGGCTGTACTTTAACATATACAATATGGACATTAATGAGATGTTATAATACAGTATAATGTAGTATTATATACATGGCAAATGGGAACGGGCTATACTTTAACATATACAATATGGACATTAATGAGATGTTATAATATAGTATAATGGAGTATTATATACATGGCAAATGGGAACGGGCTGTACTTTAACATATACAATATGGACATTAATGAGATGTAATAATAAAGTATAATGTAGTATTATATACATGGTAAATGGGAATGGGCTATACGTTAACATATTCAATATGGACATTAATGAGATGTATAATAAAGTATAATATAGTATTATATACATGGCAAATGGGAACGGGCTGTACTTTAAAATATACAATATGGACATTTATGAGATGTTATAATACAGTATAATGTAGTATCATATACATGGCAAATGGGAACGGGCTATACTTTAACATATACAATATGGACATTAATGAGATGTTATAATAAAGTATAATGTAGTATTATATACATGGCAAATGGGAACAGGCTATACTTTAACATATACAATATGGACATTAATGAGATGTTATAATAATGTATAATGTAGTATTATATACATGGCAAATGGGAACGGGATATACTTTAACATATACAATATGGACATTAATGAGATGTTATAATAAAGTATAATGTAGTATTATATACATGGCAAATGGGAACAGGCTATACTTTAACATATACAATATGGACATTAATGAGATGTTATAATAAAGTATAATGTAGTATTAAATAAATGGCAAATGAGAACCGGCTGTATTTTAACATATACAATATGGACATTAATGAGATGTTATAATACAGTATAATGTAGTATTATATACATGGCAAATGGGAACGGGCTATACTTTAACATATACAATATGGACATTAATGAGATGTTATAATAAAGTATAATGTAGTATTATATACATGGCAAATGGGAACGGGCTATACTTTAACATATACAATATGGACATTAATGAGATGTTATAATAAAGTATAATGTAGTATTATATACATGGCAAATGGGAACGGGCTATACTTTAACATATACAATATGGACATTAATGAGATGTTATAATAATGTATAATGTAGTATTATATGCATGGCAAATGGGAATGGGCTGTACTTTAAGATATACAATATGGACATTTATGAGATGTTATCATACAGTATAATGTAGTATTATATACATGGCAAATGGGAGCGGGCTATACTTTAACATATACAATATGTACATTAATGAGATGTTATAATAAAATATGATGTAGTATTATATACATGGCAAATGGGAACGGGCTGTTCTTTAACATATACAATATGAACATTAATGGGATGTTATAATACAGTATAATGTAGTATTATATACATGGCAAATGAGAACTGGCTGTACTTTAACATATACAATATGGACATTAATGAGATGTTATAATAAAGTATAATGTATTATATACATGACAAATGGGAACGGGCTATACTTTAACATATACAATATGGACAATAATGAGATGTTATAATAAAGTATAATGTAGTATTATATACATGGCAAATGGGAATGGGCTATACTTTAACATTTACAATATGGACATTAATGAGATGTTATAATAAAGTATAATGTAGTATTATATACATGGCAAATGGGAATGGGCTATACTTTAACATATACAATATGGACATTAATGAGATGTTATAATAAAGTATAATGTAGTATTATATACATGGCAAATGGGAACGGGCTATCCTTTAACATATACAATATGGACATTAATGAGATGTTATAATAAAGTATAATGTAGTATTATATACATGGCAAATGGGAACGGGCTATACTTTAACATGTACAATATGGACATTAATGAGATGTTATAATAAAGTATAATGTAGTATTATATACATGGCAAATGGGAATGGGCTATACTTTAACATATACAATATGGACATTAATGAGATGTTATAATAAAGTATAATGTAGTATTATATACATGGCAAATGGGAACGGGCTATCCTTTAACATATACAATATGAACATTAATGAGATGTTATAATACAGTATAATGTAGTATTATATACATGGCAAATGGGAATGGGCTGTACTTTAACATATACAATATGGACATTTATGAGATGTTATAATAAAGTATAATGTAGTATTATATACATGGCAAATGGGAACGGGCTATACTTTAACATATACAATATGGACATTAATGAGATGTTATAATAAAGTATAATGTAGTATTATATACATGGCAAATGGGAACGGGCTATACTTTAACATATACAATATGGACATTAATGAGATGTTATAATAAAGTATAATGTAGTATTATATACATGGCAAATGGGAATGGGCTATACTTTAACATATACAATATGGACATTAATGAGATGTTATAATAAAGTATAATGTAGTATTATATACATGGCAAATGGGAACGGGCTATACTTTAACATATACAATATGGACATTAATGAGATGTTATAATAAAGTATAATGTAGTATTATATACATGGCAAATGGGAATGGGCTATACTTTAACATATACAATATGGACATTAATGAGATGTTATAATAAAGTATAATGTAGTATTATATACATGGCAAATGGGAACGGGCTATACTTTAACATATACAATATGGACATTAATGAGATGTTATAATAATGTATAATGTAGTATTATATACATGGCAAATGGGAACGGGCTGAACTTTAACATATACAATATGAACATTAATGAGATGTTATAATACAGTATAATGTAGTATTATATACATGGCAAATGGGAATGGGCTGTACTTTAACATATACAATATGGACATTAATGAGATGTTATAATAAAGTATAATGTAGTATTATATACATGGCAAATGGGAATGGGCTATACTTTAACATATACAATATGGACATTAATGAGATGTTATAATAAAGTATAATGTAGTATTATATACATGGCAAATGGGAATGGGCTATACTTTAACATATACAATATGGACATTAATGAGATGTTATAATAAAGTATAATGTAGTATTATATACATGGCAAATGGGAACGGGCTATACTTTAACATATACAATATGGACATTAATGAGATGTTATAATAAAGTATAATGTAGTATTATATACATGGCAAATGGGAACGGGCTATACTTTAACATATACAATATGGACATTAATGAGATGTTATAATAAAGTATAATGTAGTAAAAATTAATAAATTAATGGTATTTAACAT